>NC_030423.2:16731402-16901402 GCF_001660625.3 Ictalurus punctatus
AGAAAAGAGCAGTGGACCCAGAACTGACCCCTGTGGAACACCAATTGTGAGTTTCAGAAATCCCTCTCCTCCATGATACCTTGAAGGATCTGTCTGAGAGATAGGATTCCACCCAGTGCAGAACCGTTCCGGTGATGCCCAGGCTGGAGAGAGAAATGATTGCAGCCAAGCACTCCTGTAGTGTAAAATAAGTTGCATGGACCCCCCTAGCAGATTTATTTTATAAACATAATGGAACTATTCTAATATTATGATATTGCTTAAATGTGAACAATAATATTTAGGCTATTTTTGAAGCCTAATAGCTTTTTCTTCCTTAACTTTACACTGATAGAACACATTAGGTTCAATTCTCCATTCATCGAGTTTCTGTTCCACTTTTCCTATACAAGGTCACAGGGAGCCTGAAGCCTTTCCCAGGGTACTTGGGTCACAAGGAGGGGGACACTGTGGACAAGGTGACAACTCATCACAGGGCACAATTGCACACATTTACACAACACTGGACAATTTGGAAATACCAATCAGCCTACAATTCATGTCTTTTGACTGGGGGAGGGAACCAGAGTACCTGGAGGAAACCCCTGAAGCACAGGGAGAACATGCAAACTCCACACACAGGGCAGAAGTGGGAATCAAATCCCTAACTCCAGAGGTGCAAGGCAAACACTAAGCCATTGTGCCCCCTAAATTATTTATACACTATAAGCCTATTTGATTTGAGATATTGAGGTTTGGATGAAACACATTCAATTCAAATGACTAGTCAAATAGGTTAATAACCAACTATAATAAAATACATTTTAAAAAATTAATATTCATTATGATAGTGGTTGTGATTTCCACCACTGTGATATATATTTTTATATATAAATTTGAGATCACAGGCTCCTTAATTATGCTTTACTGACTCTTGGTGGTCCACTTTGAGAACCTAACTACTGAGATCATCAGTTCATTCATCTTCAGTTACTGTGGATTTGGAGCCTATCCTGGGAACACTGGGCACCAAGTGAAAATAGTCCTGTCCAGTGTGTTTTTGCTCGTTCTCTGCAACCCATGCCAATACAGTGGTTTAAACTCCACCCAGACAGCAACCTGAGCTCAGGATCAAAACTGGCTTCACTGTACCACTCTTACATTTATGTCCTGGGGAAAACTACATGACAAACAGTACAAAATCTCAGTGTTTATAGTCTAGATATTTTATTTGTACCTTTCTGGTTGGAAAAAAACAACAAAAACAGAGTAACAAAGATGAACATTCAAAAGTAAATTACTCTAAACAGTAACACTTTCAGGGTCCAGCATAATAAAACAATCACAGCACAATCAACCGCATGAATAAATGCACATTATTATTATTAGAGTCTTAGTAGCCATCCTCACATGCTTTTCATATGATAATGTTTGTCATTTTATTTTTCTCAGATTTGTTCACTTGGAAATGCAGGTTCTTCAGAAGGACAAGTTAATGAGTGGAGAAGCCTCATTCACAGCTTCATTCTTTCCGTCTGGACTCCATTTTATAAGAGGTGAGCTCAAATCAATCAGCTGGAGAATGCAACAGAGAAAAAAAGTCTGATACATTTTGTGGACTGTGAAGGGACATGTTTCATCAATGCTGTGATCAAAGACCACCTTCAACAAAAACACATTTTAGATCATTAAATGAAGCTGAAGACATTAATCTGATCTCTTACCTGTCCACCAAAACCCTTACTGGGAATGGTTTTGATCAAATCAGGGGTGTTGGAAAGGTCAATGAGTACTTTCTCTTCAGGCTTCAAAACAGGAGCAGGTGCATCTACCAGCAGTACCTGAGAGAGAGAAGAAAAACAGAAAGAGAAGAGGGAAAGAAAAAGAAAAAAAAAAAAACCACAACAACTTCAAGTCTATATTGGCTCTGCTGATGGTGCAGAACTAAAACACAAGTCAGTGTTAAAATCATTACATACAGAAGCCCATTTTATTTTAGTTCTAGATCATTCAATACTAGCAAAATGTTTTGCTGCCATTAGATATTTTAATATTGTAAAAACATTTGATTTATTCACTGTGTGCCAAACTAATTTGTGTGTGTTATTTTGGAAAAGGCAAGCCAGAAATTTACAGAGCAATATTTTTTACTACAGTCTCAGGTCAAGTTGCTACTGTTATCTGCCTCACCATGGATGTTTGTTGTTAAATTCACTTTAAATTGTTATAAATGCTGAAAATCCAGTTTTATCTACAGTTAGTGAACAAATCAACCAAAAGCAATTGAAATAGTTCAACACAATGAATGCTACAAGTGGTTTCCCCAAATTCAACTGAAAATGTAACTTATAATAACCTCCAGTTTCAAAATTATTAAACTAGAAGTAGTCCTGGAAGATTCTACTGGGCCATCACAGTCACCTGACTTGAACCCCATAGAAAATCTCTGGTGGGATTTGAAGAAGGCGGTTGCAGCACACAAACCCAAGAATATTACTGAGCTGGAGGCCTTTGCTCATGAGGAATGGGCTAAGATTCCTTAGGAACGCTGCCAGAAGCTGGTGTCTGGCTATGCATCTCGTTTGCAGAAGCTCATAACTGTAAAATGGTGGTCTACTAAGTGCTAAAGATGCTACCCATGAAGGGGTTGAATAATTTTGAAACTTAAGTCATAAGTTGCATTTTCAGCTGAATTTGGGGAAACCACTTGAAACATTTGTTGTATTGAACTATTTCAATTGCTTTTGTTTGATCTGTTCATTGCAAACAGCTGAAAGTCTGTCAATTTTGACAATAAACCTGAATTGCAATTGGGGTTGAATGATTTTGATTGCAACTGTAGATCCATCAGACAGCAACTCAGCATGTCAACATTTTTGTGATTATTGCAGCCTAAAATACATAACTTTGCTGTTGCTTTTTAACAAATTTGTGATGCAACTTGCAGATTTTTTGCTACAGAAATCTGCTTGAAATGCTGAAATTGCAACTGCACAAAATTGTCCTGCACAGTTTTTGCAGGGATTTTTGACTTGATTATTGCTCGATTTTGCATTCATTTCTCCGATTGCAAAATCCTGGAGGGACTGACATAAATTGACAAATAGTAAACATCCGTCAGGTGTATGCTCCTAAAATTTCATATATACAGTCTCAAATCTGAGGCTGTAAATCTGAGGCCCCCCCCAAACTGACCTCCTGTGTTTCTGTCTTCTTCAACTGAGGGTTGTGCAGAATTTCCTCAGACTTTGAAAACGATGGACATTCTGAGTTGGTCGGATGAGGCTCCGGATCATCTGGGGATGGTTTGGAAGACTTCACTGCAGCAGGCTCACAAGCAGTGGGTCCATTAAAATCATCCTCCAGAATAAAGACCAGCGAGTGGGGCTGAAGCTCAACCAGAGGATACGAGTCCTCTTTAGGCTCTGCCTTTTCAACTACTTCCTGCTGCTCACTCTGCTTCAGCTGACCTGGGCTAAAAGAAAGTTTACAGCTGTAGTGAGTGTAGCCTTGGCTGACGACGCAGTAATGAGAACACAAATGAGCATCTTTTCTTAAAATCTAGATTCACAACGTTTTAGATGCAATATATACACAAAAATAACATCCTGTGATGAAATCACTACATACTGATAGCATTCTGTCTAGCAAAGTATGTAAACAACCTGGTGAACCAAACAATCTGGTGATGTGCCTCAGTTAATGACTGGATTTATTTGAGCCAGATTAATTTGTTAAGGATGAGTCCTATGGTATCATTAATCAAAATGTATACAGAAAGCTTATCTGGGAACTGTGAGATCAGTCAGAACTCAGACAACACAATTCACTTGTGTAAACTGTGGTTTCTTAAAGTGCTCATTTTCACAATGCAAGCAATCACAATTCTGATTTAAGTATTGCAAAGACAGGTACTGACATGAATATCAAACAATTCACTGTGAAACATTACAAACAAATCAATATAAATAACAAGTATACCACAACAAAGCTGATCTACCTTGCAAAAAAGTACAAAAAAAAATAAAAATCTCTACTATGGCTTGTTGAGAAACGCTCAAGGCCATGATCTTAAATCCTTATTGTGGATTACATTGTTTTTCAGTCCTCGTTGGCAGAAAAAAAGGATCAAATGCTTAGAAAATCACATTACCTAGCATGACTAATCCCAGAGCTGAAAATTGGTGATTGTGGCTCAGGGGTGTGGGATGATTTGTTAAGGCGAGGCACACTCTTGGGTGTCAGCATGGGGATGCCAGACACACGGCGGCTCACAGGTGTAGGTAGAGCAGATGGACGCCGCAGTTTAGACTGGAACGGATTCTCAGATACACTTGAAGGTGTCTGGAGGCCATGAGAAGTAGGAAGAACGAGTCTCTGTGGAACACTATATAGAAATTCTGAACAATGACTCATGTGGAAGTGTGACCCCAACAAGTACTTCATCCACAAGCCCATTAAAAAAAAAAGTTCACAATTATGTAGCAGAATAACAAAATGCTACATTACCTGTCCACACTGCAAGCTGACATCAGTCTTTTCGGTTTCATAATTCGAGGAACATCAGGCGAAGATGTAACTAATTCATATGATCATATAAGGCATACAGTTAATTTAAACTGCTCTGAATCTCAAATTCAAGCCTGATAAGACACAAACTTTTACCTTCTTACCTTCAGATCCTCGTACTCCTTTCAGAGTGTTTGTTGGAGACGGTGACACGAAAGCTTTCAAGTTGGAGTTCACCTTAACAGTGCTTCCAGTCTTAGCAGAAAGTGTAGATATGCTGGGCACAGAGGTGGTCCTCTGCATAGTCTTCTTAGCTCTTGTTTGGTGCTCAACAGAAAGTCCAGTCTCTGTTCTCCTAATAGGGGTGGCCTTGATTGGTCTAGGAACAGGCTCAGATCCTTTCCTTCCCTGTGTGGACAAGGATGTCGTTCTTCCAGCGGAGGATTCCAGAGGTTTGCTGATGATTCCCGACTTGCAGTTGGAACTGGGAAATCTGCTGCCACTGCTGGGAATGCGGCCACTAATGCTACTCACACTGGTGTTCAGGGAGGAATTCAGTTTGCCTACATGGAGAATGTTGGTACAATATTTCAACTTTAACCCTTGTGTGGCATTTAAGGGTTAAAATTGGGCAGGCCCATTAAATAGTTAGTAAACCATTTTAAAACACTATTACTTACTGTTGCATTAAACATTTTAAGCAACTCAGCTCCTTGTAATTTTCATGAAATTTGCTCTTTTTGGAAGTAATAGCATCTAAACATCATTCTCCAGAAATGCTTCCACCCATTTCTGACTAAAATAAGCACAATTTATGTTTTATTTAGAGTAATGTAGACCTTATTGAGTGATTATCAAAGACTGGTAGGCTGCCATGTAATGGTTAGGCAAAATATTTGCATTTTAAGCATTACATTCAATCAGGATAAAGGATGTATGAACAGTGCAAGAGTGCCACAGTGTGACCCCCCCCCTCCAAAAAAAGCAAACTGCACAGATATAGGTCACATTATAAGGCAAACTTCATCCATCCATTTTCTGTACCGCTTATCCTACACAGAGTCATGGGGGAACCTGTCCAGTGGCACAAGGCGGTTGACTCCCTGGATGGGGTGCCAACACATCACAGGGCACAAGCGCACACAATTTATAAATGCCAATCAGCCTACAACACATGTCTTTGGACTGGAAAGGAAATCAGAGTACCCGGAGGAAAGCCCTGAACCACAGACAACATGCAAACTCTTATTCTGCATCTTTGCAAAATCTTGCCCACCCATTTTGAATGGATGACCAGATGTTTAAACATAGAATTTAACAAAAGGCTACCTTAAATAATAAGTTTTAAGTGTTCGAGTTGCCTTTAAGAAAAAGGTTGTAGAAAAAGAAAAAAAAAATAGGTAGCTTGCATTTGGATCACGATAGAACATGTTTCTTGGCTAGAAAAATTATTAGATATATCTGAAATGAGGAACCCAGTGATACAAATCACATGACAATGTTGTTAAAATTAGATCATTATTATAGTTTAGGTCTAAAATAGTACAAAAATATATACATAAATATATAAATTGCACCTTAAGACTCACATTTACCAGTTGGAGAGACAGACAGGCTTGAGTTGATACTAGACACAGAAGAGGAGGAGGAAGAAGTATTCTGGCTTCGGTCCACCACTCTCTTGTTAGGTAGCGTAGGAACTTTACGAAGAGGTGCGCCACCTCTTAATTCAGTCTGAAGAATAAAGAAAAGCAAAGAATTTTCCAAATACTACTCATCTGTTAACCTAACAAATCAATTTGACATTTAACATCAATAGCAATTTTATCCTAAATAATGAAAGTGATTCACCTTGCTGGGGGCTGGAAGAGCTCTCTTTACCGGCAGGCTTGTGTTGAACGAAGAATCACTCATATCAGAGGCTACACTAGTTGTATCAGAGAGCAGGTCTTCAGCAGAGCCTGTTCTGCTTGCGTCTCTACTACCAGGACTCCGCTTCAGGCCAAAACAGCTCTGAGACATTAAGAAAAAAAATGTAAATTAAATGTGGGGGAAAAAAGAATAAGAAGGGGAAAACACACAAGCACATATTAATCAAACACTATGCTAATTATTGTCTCCAAATGTGATCCAAGTTGCACAATCATGAACATTAACACCATCAGTAACTGTAGTATACTGTGTATATATAAATGTTTCTATTTTTTCTATGAAGTTATATTTGAGAAGTTTGGGGCAGAAAGCTGGCCTACTTTGCTGGGTGGTGGAAGCCGATTTTTGCTAGGAAGTGCTGGTCGGGTGCCAGAGGAAAGTCGAGAGTTCCCCATGGCTGTGGGTTTATTAGATAGTACCCTGCCACTGGGAACAAGGCTTTTCCCTCTTGTGGCCATTTTAGGTTGGGTGTCAGTAGTTCTCACAGGGCTGGAGGTGCTAAGACGTGGTATGCCTCCAGACATAGTGCTAGACTTCTGCAGTCGCTTCTGGATGGCAGGTGGAAGCTGTCTCATGGGGCTGTCCTGAATACAAAATGTCTCTCTCTTAATGGGGCTAAGTGTATCAGCAGGCTTGAACATGACCAGTTTGGCCGAGGAGTCCATCTCAAACTTTTCTGCACCTTCAGGCAAACTGGAAGCAGCTGTAAGGTCTTTTGCAACAGGTTCAGTAAGAGTTCTCTCAAGGTGGCTGACTAAAAGATGAGCTTCTTTGTGAATTTCCTCAAAGTTCTCCTCAAGCAGTGGGCTCCAGCTGGGCTCCTCACCCAAAGATGGCCCACTGCTCATACTATCTTTCATATGGGTCTCTACTCCATGGGAAATAGATCTCTCCTTATGTGTGACAGGACCCAGGAAGACTTCATCTTCAACATCATCTTCTCCTTTAGAACTGAAACAAGCAAACATATACATTTCATAAAACACTTTGGATGTATGTGAATGTTTTCCGAGAGATATTTCTAGGGATACTGTGCCAATACTGGTCTGAAAGCCTGAATTGGTATTTGGATCTGACAATTGTTAACGCTGTCCAATCCACTGGTGGTCTACAATGACACAAATTGTCTTTAATCCCACCACCATTGTGCTTCTGATGTTTTATCATAACTTGTCTACAGAAACACAAGAGAGTTGCTCAGTTACTCTAAGGACATCAGTATTAGACTTTATAAGTTGCTTCAATAGATATTTCTGTACAGTTCTCTGTGCTGTATAAAACAATGACAAATAAGTATATTCTTACCATTTTTGTTAGAAGTTGTTAAAATGAAAAGAGTTTACATTAGACTGCAAATATGTAACAAACCACTAAAAGACCAAATGACAACACACCTTGCCGGTGACAGTGAAACTTCAAAATCAAACTTCTCTTCAGCCAATGAGCAAAAGTCTATAGAAATAAAACATTGGTAAAAACAAAATAAAATCATCAAATCACATACTTTGGATGTATGAAGTGTTAAGTTTGAATACATTTACTTCATCTAACCAGAAAATACATTTGTTGTATATTAATTAGTTACCATCATCGGCTATCGAAGCCATCATCAACAGAAAAACAGATGGGAGGTCAAAGTCCTGAAAATAAACAACACCAACGTTAACTACATTAAATGATTCACAAAAAGCTACTGTTACTGATTTCGAACAATACAGAAATAGCATGATTTAATACAACTAAAATGTTTATATAATGGTTTATTCTACTAGGGGGATTTTAGGGAAGCTATGATTAGCATGGTGAACAAAAAGCTAGCTAGCCAACACACTACAGAGTGAACATATAACCTAAACTCTCTCAGCTTTACAATGGCTTTTACTCATTTTAAAACGAAAACTTACCGGTTCTTTGTGTGTTTCAAATTCACGGCACAAATTTTGTCCCTTTTCCCCCTTGTGTGAGCTTACTACAAACACAAGCTTCTAAACAAGGCTTAACATATTTCAAATTTCGTCCACAGGCCGAATTCAAAGATCACGTGATTTAAATGGTGAAGCCGCATTGGTGTAGAAAGCTTCCCGGAAGTGAAAGTGTCGAGACCACACTTCGCGAGCAGCCCAAAACGATGCTGTGAATGGAGCTTTTAATAAAGTTCATAGTGCTGTTATTTAGCACAAATGTAAAACTTTAAGGTTAAAATGCAACGTGGTGTTGTGATAATGTTTACAATTTGAGAGGTTGTGTAATTATTCTTCTATCCATGTTGCCTTATTTTAGACTACAATGTAGTTACATAAAGGTGACTTGATTGGGTTATTTTTGTTTCCTTTTTTAGACGACTTGCCTACGATTAAGAAAACTAGATGTTGCACTGCCGGTTGACTAAATGGTCCATTGTGATACAAGGCAGGAAAGTTTGACTCCAAAATTAATCGTTCTCTTGAACCGATTCTTTTTAATGAATCGAAGTTTGTGTGGCGTCCACTAGAATTGGATACTGTTGAAAGAATAAAGTCACGAAGCTGAAGGTTTTTTGGTTGTTTTTGTTTTTTTTTTTTTGTTTTTTTTGGGGGGGTGCCACCAAAAACCTTCAGCTTTGTCTTTATTCTTTCAACAATATGTACAAAACTAATCAAACTCACCATTTTATCAATGTCTGATAGTGTAGAGATTGCGTTTCTTTGTGAAGATACTGATGAATTAAATCATGGTATAAGGTCATTTTTAATTTCATGTTATCACATTGCTTCATATGACATGGTCATTCAAATGTGTAATGGCAGAAAGTATACTCATGGCCTCTGATATTTTATTCCATGGACATTCAAAAGAATAGATTTTTTTTTTTATGTGGGCAGAGTGAAACCAATTATATTATATATGTGTGTGTGTGTGGGGTGCACGGTGGCATGCTCGCATCGCACCGCCAGGGTTGGGGGTTTGACTCCCACCACTGCCCTATGTGTGCACGGTGCTTGCATAATCTACCCGTGCTGCAGGGGCTTCCTCCTGGTACTCCAGTTTCCTCCCCCAGTCCAAAGACATGCATGGTAGGCTAATTGGCATGTCCAAAGCGTCCATAGTGTATGAATGGGTGTGTGAAAGTGTGTGTGATTGTGCCCGGCGAGGGATTGGCACCCTGTCCAGAGTGGCCCCCGCCTGGTGTCTGATGCTCCCTGGGATAGGCTCCAGGTTATTTTATTAAAACAAATTCCAACACTGAACATGGTTTAAGCTTAAAATAAGCTGTAAATACAAGTCTATTAGATCACATTGTTTCTCTTGACTTTATTTACATATGTGGCCATGAAGTAATCCAAAAGTAAGCATGTTACATTACATTATTGGATTATGTTTCTGATTACATTTTTTTAGTAAGTAACTTGTAACGGAATAGCTTTTAAAAGTAACCATCCCAACCCTGAGTACATCTCATATCTATCAAATAAAGTTATAGCAAATCAAGACATTGCCTAACCTCTTAGGAACATGTTTTTATTCACCTGAATGAAGAGCATTGGTTGACTGACTTGATTTTATCTTATGCCATGTGCATAAAGACAAGGGGCATGAACTCAAATTTTAATATACACAGCAGAAAAATAAACGTCCTCTCTCTTGTATATAAAGTGAGTATAGCCTCACACACACACTCAAGTAAATTTGGAAGTTTCAGTGCAATACTGGAGAATGAATCCCAGGGAGGATAAATGCTAAGTGTAAAGTATGGTGCAAAACAGCAGGTATACTGTATAGAACCACCATGGAGGTGCAGCAGAGCTGTGAGCATCAGAGGAATCTAATTTTTACAGTGCAATAATATGAGTAGGACCAGGGCAGTAAGCAACCCGGTTCAAAAAACATGTGTCAACGAGCTTGCATAATTATGACGTGTTGGGGGAATTTGTCTATTGAAACATTTACCATTTTAATTTAATTCTGTTCAAATGAAGGAAATGACTTGAATAAAGATTAGTTCCCTTTGCTGAACGAGATTCAAAGATCCAAAGTCAGTAAAAGGACTAGATGATAAATTTAGCTGATTTGATGCATTGTCCAGAATGAATCATTGGTATCCATATACACCCATTATCCAATATTGATTGTCATCGAATAAAGAAACTATTACTATACCGCATACAACATCCATTATTCAATCTTAACTTATAAACGAAAAAGCTTTACACATTACACCACCTACAACTTAATTTCAACTCTCTTTAATACACTGAAAGTCAGGGGAGAGCGCGAACGCAGTCCCCCACTACCACAAATTATGCAGTCGAGATTCCCACATTTGGGGAATTCGCAGGGGTCAGCACAACCGGAGTGCAATGGCTGAGCCTCGCCCTGGGTGAACCACCTTCATGATCATGGTATCTCCCCTGCCAGGTAAGTATGAATTACAGATACAGCGGCTACCGACTGCACCACAGCACACACTGTTCCCCATCATGGTGAAGAATGTAGCGCTAAGCATTACACAAACATCCAAGTGTAAAACACGACAGTCTAAAAGTACTGAAACACACACCATGTTTATATTACACCTAACGTCGTGTGGTCGTCTATTTTCTTAGCAACAAAGCGATATAATACTTCCCATGATGCACTGCTTCTGAATATGTAAATAAGATCCGCTATGTTCAAGAAACGGCTTTTGTAATTGTAGCATGTACACTAAAATCACAACAGTCAGTCCAGGAGAAGCAGCGTATTGCTACACGGTAAGTCATGAGAGTCAGTAAAAAAAAACAAAAAAAACAAAAAAAAAAAAAACAATTTTATTAAGGTTGTTTGAAAGCCTCGCTACAGTTAGCCCCGCCCCCTCGGTGTGCAGGTCAGCCAGCGAGTTACAGCCAAAATAAAATGACGTCTCTACAAGAAATCTCACTTCCATTCACTTAATTACCAAATAAATAAGGAACTGAGGTAGAAAATCAGCTTTATTCAAGTGACTATATAACCACAGTCTATGAACAAAGAGCTGAACAAAACTCGCATGATGGTAGAAGTTTCTGTCCGACCGGCTATGGGAGTCCGGATATATAGTTCCGGATTGATAGTTCCGTCTGCCACAAATTATGATTGGGGTGGGTAATAGATTATGAATTTAAAAATTGATAAGTTAGTAGTTTATATTAATATTACGACGAATTTGAGCCGTTGGATAAGTTAAGCCACATGAAGCGCAAGAAATTGATCTTTTCGTTGTAGAACTACAATGCGTGTTTTAACTCACTTAAAAATACAATAATTTAACCTTTAAACATGATTTGGACACGCTATAAAAGTCAGGCTTCCAATAAAGACAGCTGTTTTCCTAGGATTTTTAAATAAATGATTTTACTGTGCGGTCGTCAGGTACAGTTAGGCTTAAAACTGCAGACAAACGTTGGAGTATCGAGTTTGGTTTTCATGGCAGAGAAATGAAGATGTATATGAAAGTACAGACTTGTACAAACTCCACACTGGTCCGGTATGAACAATTAACAATCCTTTTCGTTAGTGAACTATGAATTCAGCGTAAACTGTGAATTCAGTCAGATCATAAACAGCTTAAATACAGGAAACGCCACAAACAAATTAAGCACAAGTATAGCGCCCACTTCCATGTAATGAACTAACACCACAGACAGACAGACAGACATTATCTTCTTTGACAGTATAGAGGGGGTGCACCGTTCCCGGAAGTACTGCAATACCGGGTCGATGCGTGGAGTGGACGGAGCAAGCCCCTATTCCATCTCCCTGTTCCAAAAATCAATTTAATATATGGTCCCCGGGTAGGGGACGTATCAGATATTAAACTGATAAGAACAGATACTACACTTGATCTTAGCCAAAAGGCCGAGAAGCGATACCACCTATAGCACACAACAAACGGGGTCATTCTACAGGACGGTAAACCCGAGGGCGACAAAAGCTGATTACTCTTAATATTGTATAATAGGCCAGTATAAAATATGATAAATGTTATTTATACTAAAATTAGCAGAGCAAAACTGCGATTTGGTGTCAGTTAACACCAAAACATAAAGGAAAAGATAATGAATGCAAAAAACTGACCAATCAGAGACGAGGATTTTATATTCTCCGCACTACGAACTCGCACTGGTTTAGAAAGTAGTTTTCCAAGCAAACATTTAAACTGGATAAATATCCTTCCATTGTAACGACCAACACAAGACAAACCAAACGTGTGGAATTTAAAAAGATGTTAAACTTGACGAATTATATAAGATTGCCTCTCAGTGGTCAAATGTAGTATTGCAGGAGAAAAAAAAAAGGGGGGGGGGGGTTGCAAGATAATTACCTACAACTTTTGGTCAATAATTTTTTGATGCATGCAATCAAACCCGTACTGAATGCAAATTTCACCAGAAAACCGTGTCCTATAATTATGAAGGAAGCGTCCACGTTTCATATTTTGTGGTACAAAGGGTGCAAATTTGTACCAATAAAGTTCTCTACTATTTCTAAAACACGAACAACGTTCTCCTCAGTCCCAAATTTACTGAAAAGGAAAAAAGTTCATCTTTACACATGCGTCACTCATTCACCTTTTTTGTAAACTGCCTACCTTCATTTAACTTATTCTGGATGTACAGCATTTCCCATCATAATGCATTAAAGGATACGGATCTCTCCAAATAAATAAATAAATACATACATATATTTAAACTCATAAAAACTAAACCGTTTTACAGCTTGCCACGCTTATTAATTATACTTACAAATAATTGAGCTATAATTACTTAACAGGCATGGCATGCAAATTCCACACTATAGTTAAAGTTATTTAATAAATTAATACACAGACTCACAACTCTGGTCCCGTTCTGCACATTTTAATGCTTCCCGGCTTTAACATAATCACTTCAACTCAGATGGCCGTTAATTAGCTAATTAGTTGAATCAGGTCAATTAGAAGCAAGGAAAACACTAAGATATGCAGGACAGGATGTACTCCAGGATCAGGATTGGTAACCTGGTGGTTAAAAAGGTGTTCCTACGGTTATTTCTGTCTCTTTCTCCCCTTCCATGCTCCTCTGTACCTGTTGATCACGATGAATGAGGCCTGGCCACCCTTTAAAGCTTACCCTTTCTAAATTAAATAACTATTTGCATTCAATTATGCAACAAATAAATAAATAAAAAGAATAAGAAAAAGTAGAAAAGAACTTGATTTCTCTAGCTCTTACCCTTGCAAGCAGGTTTCAGTGTGTGACTGAGTATAAGGAAAACTTTATTTTCTCATAAATTGTCTACCTTTTGTATTAAATAGAGATTCCTCATTTACAGGTGAAACTAATGAGCTCCATTACAGTGTGCCTGTAACATAGCTGAAAAAAAAAACAACAATAAAGAATTGAAGTAAATAAAACAAGGATAATCATAAGCATCTGAACTATAACTGAAAACTACAAATACCCAAAGGTGTCAAGCACGAACTTAAATTACCCTCATTCAATCTATTTACCTGTCTGTGTACATCTGAAACTAAGAAGGAATCATTATTTGAAGTGTCAGGAATGTAAATGTGTGTCCTGTGAAGTCCCACTATAAAAGAAAAGTGTCGTCTGTTATTCTGTTTTAATATTGTGATTTTGAATAAACTCTTTTTAAACTATTTCTAATTTTGGATTAACTTGTGTCCTCTGTGCAGATTTCTTAGAAAGTGACCTGTGAGATTTCTTACTGTGGAGATGTTCAGGAACTTTGCAGTAAAGACCAGGACCATCACTTTATGGAAAATAAAGTTTATTTGCAATACTACACAGATTAAATGACTAATGGATGCTCTGGTGTTTGATGTAAGTAAGTAAAATTTATTTGTATAGCACGTTTCACACAGCAACGCTGACCAAAGTGCTGAACAGAGTACAGAAAGGAAAATAGAAACAGAATTAGACCAAATAAAAGCAGACAATAGACAATAGAAAAAATCTATAAAATAATTGTTTAAACAATTAAAAAATTTGATCAAAAAGCCTGGTAGAAGAGATATGTTTTAAGCCTATTTTTAAAAGTATTAATAGAAGGTGCAAGACGGTTGTCCAGTGGCAGTTGATTCCATAGACGGGGGGGGGGCAGCAACAGCAACAGCAAAAGCTCTATCCTTCTTTGTTTTTAACCAGGAACGAGGGACATGCAAAAGAAATCTATCAGAAGATCTTAGACATCTGATTGATGAATGTGGATTAAGAAGATCCTCAAGATACGAAGGAGCTTGATTATTAAGAGTTTTAAAAACAAACATCAGAACCTTAAACTGAATCCTAAAACGGACTGGGAGCCAGTGAAGCGATGCTAAAATTGGGGTGACACGATCAAACTTCTTTGCCCTGGTCAACAGCCTTGCAGCTGCATTCTGAACCATCTGAAGACAAGCCAGAGATGACTGAGGAAGACCAAAGTATAATGAATTACAGTAATCTAAGCGAGAAGTAATAAAAGCATGAATAACCTTCTCCAAATCCTGGAAAACAAAAGTGTTTTGAGTTTTGAAATAATCCGTAGTTGATAAAAACTAGTCTTGACGACCAAATTTATCTGCTTGGTTAAGCATAATTCTGAGTCCAGAATGAAGCCAAGGTTCCGAACCTGGGAAGAAATTGAGGGAAAGTGTTTATGGAGCTCGTTAATGAGACTATCTCTCAATCTCAGGGGGCCAAAAACAATTATTTCAGTTTTGTCTTCATTAAGTCGGAGGAAATTATTTGTCAACCATTTTTTAATGTCATCCAGACAGTCCAACAATGGCTGAATGGAGTCACCAGCTTAATACTAAACATAAAGCCGTGTGACGGTCTATTTTCTTAACAACAATTCAGCAACATACTTCCCATGATGCACTGCTTCTGAATATGTATTCAGGAAACTGTTTGGTTTTTTTTGTTTGTTTGTTTTTTTAATCGAAACATGTATACTAAAATCACAACAGCCAGTCCAGAAGAAACCGTGCATTGCAACACGGTAAACAATAAGACACGGTAAAACTATTTTCAACAGTTTTGTGAATGTTGTTTTAACAAGCCCGCTGCGTTTATCCCCGCCCCTCGGTGTGAAGATCAGGCGGAGAGTTACAGCCCAAACAAAACGACTTCTCTACAAGAAATCCCGCGTACATTCATTGTTTTAATGAATAAATAAGGGACTGTTGTATAAATGCTGCTTTAAACTTTATGCAATTGCAAGAGACGATAGACCCACAATATATGAAATTGGGGGTCCGGATAGATGGTTCCGTCTGGTATAAATTATAATTGTTGTGTTAATGTATTATTCGTAACTTGGCAACCGTATAATTTTACACTTTCGAGACACTGATTAAATATCTGGTGCCACATTAAGTTAAATCATACGCACAAAATAAATATTTTCGTTGCATCCAAGACTACAATTTGTGTTTTAGTTTACTTACTATAAGTACTATCATTTAAACATGCTTTTGACATGCTATAAGCCAAACTTCTTTGGAGTTAATGAGACCTCACATGATGGCCCAGTAAACACAGATCAGATTTACTAAACGCTACAAGTTTTTATGTAAAATAAACGAATTTTCTGTGCATTTGTCAGGTACAGTTGGGTTTAAAACTGCAGCCAAAAGTCGGAGTAGCGAGTTTGGTTTCATGGCAAAGAAATTAGGATTTGTGTAAAACTACAGGCTCCACTTGTACAAATCCCCACTGGTCCTGCATGAACAACATTTAAAAATCCTTTTCTGTAGTGAAATGCGAATTCAATCAGATCACAAATATCTTAAATAAAGAAACCCCACAAGCAAACTGCATAGCATCCACTTACATGTAACTAATTAACATCACAGACAGACAGATATACAGTCATTATCTTTCTTTGATAGTATGGAGAGGGGGTTCATCGTTCACGGAAGTACTGCAATACGTCCGTGGAGTGGACGGAGCAAGCCCCTATTACACGAACTTTTCTAAAACATGAACAACGTTCTTATCAGCCCCAAATTTGCTAAAAGGGAAAAGAAGTTCATCTTTACACCTGTTTTACTCATCCGCCATTTTCAAACAGCACTTTATACAGACCTGCTTTATCATATACAGCACTGCCTACTTTAATTTAATTGATTCTGGATGTACAGTATTTACCACAATAATGCATTAAAGGATACTTATGTCTCCCAAAAAAAAACCCTAACACACTATCACGAGTATCTAAAGGACAGCCTTGAGCAATCCAAACTCATCTGACATTAGTTATGAGTAAGAAAAAGCATTCAAATCATAACGCAAATCTGTTTTATAGTTTGCCACTCATTAATATTTACATATATAAAGAAGTGAGATAAAATTAGTCACTATTTATTACTTGTGGTATCCGAAATTTAGGAAAATGCAACCTTTCATTGAAAATAGCAATGACAGAGACCAGTGAATGAAGTAAAGATAATTGTTTATTGAACAAACTATGAGATGATTAGTCTTGACAAAGTCTTCGTCAATTCGATTCTAAAGGTGTGCTCACACCGAGGAGATTTACGCCTATAAGTCAATGTCTAATATTTTAAAAACCGAAGCAGCACAAACGAAGCGTTTGGCTGCACAAACGGAGCACAAACGATTGAGGCTATTTTGTCGACGTTTTGCGTTGGGAGGGGGGCCAACTTCATGCAGGTCCTGCACCTAGACAATCAAGTTCAGCTCCACAACAGCACCACCTAGGGGTCTAATAAGTCTTTGTCCCCTTCCATGCTTCTCTGTACCTGTTGATAATGATTACATTAGAATCTGCCGGGAAGAAAGCACTTTATTTGATTTCTCACATACTCTTTCTCCTTGCAAGCAGATGTCAACGAGTGACCTAGTAAAATAAACCCATAACTCTCTATCCTAAATGTAAAACAGTGGAGATTTCCTGCTTGAGTTGTATCTACACTTATTTTGAGACTCCAGCATTTACGTTGAGGCTCACAAATTAACAAGTGGGAAATCAGTCTCTGACAGTATAGGGGCAAAGTTAAAATCTAACGCCAACAACTGTCCCCATAATGAGATTTTGGTTTATAATATTTGATACATGCCTATATAGTCTATACAAAGAAAAAACAGCATGTGCTCAGTGAAGCACTTCACATAGCCACTGGATTCGGTTACTATACCTAAGGACAGCTGCGGTCTAACTCTTTCTGCCATTCACTTCTGCCTGGCACACAGTCAGCATTCCAGTTCATCTAAAAGGAGTGGATTGTGGTTGAAGTCAGGGCTCCGTGCAGACCACCTAAGATCTACCACACCAATCTTGGCAAACCATGTCTTCATGGACCTTGTATCATGCACAGGGGAATTGTGGGCATGCTAGAACAGGTTTGGGCCTCTTGGTTCCATTGGAGAGAAATCTTAATGCTATGGAATACAAAGACATTCGATATTTGTGTGCTTCTAACATGGAGTTTTGTGCCAACAGAAGAGCCACATATAGGGTGTATTGGTCAGGTGTCCACATACTTTGGGCCATATAGTGTATAAGGCAAAAAACAAAACAGTAATTCTGGAAAGGTCGTGTAACAATGACCGCAACACAGCTGCAAAAACAATGAAGAACAGAAGTAAATAAATCAACGATATTCATGAGCATCTGAGTTATCAGTGAAAATGAAAAACCCAAAATGGTGTCTAGTATGAACATAAATCAACTTCCTTCAAACTGTTTACCCATCTATGTGCATCTGAAACTAAGAAGGAAACAATATTTGAAGCATCAGAAATTAAGTCTGTGAAATTCCCAGTATAAAGGAAAAGTGTCTCTTGGGTGTTATTCTGTATTAATATTGTGACCTTGGATAAACTCTTTGTTTTTGTGTCCTCTGTACAGATTTCTTAGAAAGTGACCTGTTAGATTTGTTGTTGTGGAGACTCCCAGGAACTTTACAGTAAAGACCAGGAACATATCACTTCATGGAAAATAAAAAGCAACACTGGTGAGGAAAAACTCCATGTTATATTTATTAGACTAATTTATGGAGAAACCTCAGGAGACCCGGCCTTTTGGGGAGCTGTCCTCCTCAGCTGGCACTGAGCACTCTAGTTAAACAAGGACTATAACTGGGCTTGTGCGATATAACAATATTAATGTAATCACAATATCCAGTGGCCACTTCAGAGGAGAGTCAAATGCAGCATTACAGACACTTTCTGAAAGCTGCATCCCCTTCCTCCATCTCCGTACTCTCAACTCGCACTAAATGGTCTCGCACCACAGTACCTAAGCAAAGTTTTGGTCTTCTGTGATCCACCATGTCTATGTAGATCAAAATGTGCAGGCTATTTGTTGGTATCTTGAATAGTGAAGGCTACAGTAGGGGGAATTGCTTTCTCTTACAAAGCCCCCACATTTATGGAACAGCCTTCCAGACTCAGACACAGTCACTGTGTTTAAGTCCAGGCTGAAAACATATTTGTTTACTCAAGCTTACCATGAATAGACTTTCTTTTAAGCAAAGTACACAGTCTTATCCATCACGGGATAGTAAGCATACCTAATAATATCTCCCTCTCTATACCTCTGTGAGGGAAATTATTCATTTTTACTTTGTAATAATATTGTTTCTGTTCATGTTCATCTGAGGATAATGCCTAAGAAGGCCATGTCATGTCACAGAGATCAGTACAGAATGTTTATCTGCTTACAGAGACTCAAACATGTTCTTCTGTTCAAGATTCATCTGCACATCTTCTAAGACCCTAAAACAAAGCTTGTTTGAACTGCCTCTAACTGCTTCTTATCGGTCCACAGAAGTGTCATGCTCTGCGTTTCATATATATAGTAGTGGTTCAGCACAAGCGCTTTAGAGCGCTCTCATTATTCTATCCTGCTTTATTCTATCCTGTATTAACCATCTTTCTGTAACAAACCTTTCTTTTTTACCTTCACAGGATGAGTCTGTGAGTGTTGTCTAATTTCCATGACACCTCCCTCTCTCCTTCTGTCTCCATCCTGATGCCCTACCTTTGGATGGAGCTCTCATCAACTAGAGGCTACAGCCTGGAGATTTCTTAGGATGGTACTGCTTGAAGTATATATATATATATATATATATATATATATATATGTATATATATATATATATATATATAGTGGTTTGAATGTCAGAAACCAACCAGGCCCTCTAACTGTACAAAAAGAATCTAACTATCCTACAAGAAAAGAAAACAAAAATACATTTTCTTCCCTCAGTCCCTAGCTAACCGAAAACCAGGAAAAAAACGAACCAACATGAATGACGCCGACTTCCTACTAACCACTATTACCAGTGCACTTTTTTTACGAAGGTGAATTTTAGTGTGGGTAAGTTAACAAAAATAATATTATATACATATAATATATATATATATACAAGTGTACCACTCGATTCTTAAAGAGACAGAGCATAAACAAAGTCAATAACAAGCAGAAGGTCATACACAGGCGAAATCAACATATGTAAAGCGCTCCTAACACACAAAGCAACGGCAATGATCTGCCACAGGATGGAGACTGACGAGGCTTAAGTACACCTCCAGAAATGTGTAGCCAACCAATGCTATTGCACAAGGCCGGAGCAGGCGTGGACAAGATGTGATCATCCAGTGGCAAACCGGAAGATCTTCTTCTGAAAGACCTTTTCATCTGTTTCCATAGTGTGTCACTTCTGCATATGGTTTAGGAACGGGAACCCAGGTACCCCAGAGTGCAGACTGGACGATGGAGTGGGGCGACACGTTGGGGTGTTTATTGGATTATGATAAGCTGAACTTATTGGTGCAGAGAAGTGTGAAGCTTTCACAGTTTGGAATGCGGAAGTAGACAACAGACGAATGTGTATAAACAGACTTGTGTATAAATTTTTAGTTTTTTCCTTCATTGTTGTGTTTCTACAACATTCCACGTAAGTAGAAATACAAAGAGTGGTGGATTACCACAAACAGAGGCGAAATAAATGGTCTACTTTTCAATTACTCCCGAAACAGCTGTATTACACACTACCTCCTCATTACTCACTGTGTTTTGTAAGTTAGTGACATGGTAATATAGTGCTAAGTATGGTCGTGTACATATATGTTAAAATGTATATGTTCACACACACACAAATTTATTTATTTATTTTTGTGTGTGTGTGTGTGTGTGTGTGTGTGTGTGTGCGAAGCAAACTATAGCAGACATGTCACCAGTCACCATATAGTAACCATGACAGCCCTTACGAAAATTAACCATGGTTTTACTACAAATAAAACAAAATAAAAAATACATGGTTGCTGTAATTAAACCATGTTAACCACAAATTAACCATGGTTTTGCAACAAAAACCATAGTTTAACTATGGTATTTGTGTGGTTACATAAATGGTAATCAATACATCAAAAAATATGGTTTTACTATAATAAAGCCATGGTTAATTTTTGTAAGGGAGGATCTATCCTGAATTTATGTAGTTACCCCTTCTATGTTAAAACTATATTAAACATAATACATTTAATCCTTGCCCCTTTAAACATTTTCTTTCTAAAATCATTGGTTATTGAAATATTGCACAGAATTTTCACAACTAAATTTAAACAACTAAAAGCAGAGTGGAATTTATGCAAACCACAAAGAACCATAGATAAATGTAAATTAGTGAAACCTGCTTTTGTCATACACATGTTTGCTATACCTTTTAATTAGAATACTACACACTGCAAAGTTTAACTTTAAGTAATATTAATTATTAAAAGCAGTTCACCTCTCTCTTCCCCTTCTGCACAAATTTTATGAATTTAACACAGCAGTGCATTTCTTGCAGCAAAAAAACAGTCCTGAGAGTAAAATCCTGTGCAAAGATCTTCAGAGTAAGCCCAGCAGTTCTGCCTCCTCCCCTATACCCTGGTCGATAGGATGGTGCATGCCTTCCATCCAGTAACTATGATGAGCTTTATTTCTAATCAGAATAAAGCAAAGTCAAACAATAAATGCAGTTTTGACCACCTTTAATGTAGTGTGACAGCAGAGGTGGGTAGAATATACAAAAACTATGCCCAAGTAAAAGTACAAGTTCTTTTCCAAAATATTTTTATTGAGAAAGAAAACATACTTCCTGTCACATAACAATACCATTCTCATTTTTGTTATACAAACACATGTATGTATTTACATATATACATATACACACATACATACATACATACACAGTGTAGAAAAGAAAAACTAAATTAAAGAGTTCAATCAACTAAACAAACCCCAGCACCCACCCACTGTGTGTACCAAAACCATCTATGGTGTTTACTGCCAAAAAGCTCCATTTTGGTTTCGTCTGAACATAGAACCCAATCCCATCTGAACTTCCAGTAGTGTCTGGCAATCTGAACACACCAGAGTGTTTCTGGTTGAAAGTAGAGGCTTTTTTCTTGAAACCCTTCCAAACAACTTGTGGTGATGTAGGTGACTTCAGATTGTAATTTTGGAGAAATTCTGTCCCCAAGACGCAACTGACTTCTGCAATTCTCCAGCTGTGATCCTTGGAGATTTTTTGGCCACTCGGACCATCCTCTTCACAGTGCATTGAGGAAATATAGATTCATGTAATCTTCTAGGTTGATTCATAACATTTAAAGTTGACTGGAACTTCTTAATTATTGCTCTCATGGTGGGCATTTTCAATGCTTGTGCTATTTTCTTATAGCCACTTCCCATTTTGTGAAGAACAACCTTTTTCCCGCACGACAGCTATATTCTTTGGTCTTACCCATTGTTATGAATGACTAAGGGAATTTGGCCTATGTGTTACCTCATATTTATGCCCATGTGAAACAGGAAGTCATGGCTGACCAATTTCCTGTTCCTAGTCACCCAGGTATACAAAATTTTTTTAAATATCAATGGAATATACTTCAAGTATATTATTCTCATATGAATTCATAGGGGTGCCAGTAATTATTGCACACCTATATTTAACAAAGACTTATTTATGTTTTTTTTTTTTTTATTTATGTTATTTAACAAAGACTTATTATGTTTGCAATTGTTTGATATCCATGAGAGCAGAGTATTTTTGTGAAATGTTTTAACAAAACATCAAAAGTTTAACCAAGAAAAGACAATTTTTCACAACTTTCTTTGCTCATATTTACCAAGGGTACCAATATTAGTGGAGGGCACTGTATGTAAATTATTGGGCTGAGGGCAGATCATTGACTAGCTAGGCAGAATAATTAAAAGATTTCTAGTATAAACAATGGAATCATTACATGTCTCAGAACATAATTATCATATGATGTCAAACAAGTAATTAATGATTTGGTTAGAGATACTGCTTCAATATTTTATAAATATGGAAAATGTTGGTGAATTGTGCTGTGTCCTATTTGTAATATAAATTGAGAAGTGCGGTGTGCTATATATTCGAAAAAGTACAAAAGCTTTACTTGCAAACCTGCAAGCTTCGTATCTGCCGAACTGTATCTAACATTTGGCCCTTTTGTATGTGGGAATACACAGCAGGAAATAAATAAACCTGGAACAACACTCGACAATTAATCAGATGTATAATACACACAGTGCCATCACTCCAAATTCAGTTGTATGTGCATAAAATACATAAGTAATGATAATGAACAGTGATGTCAAAAAAGAGAATACATAAAACGTGGTATATTTCATGTAAACAAAAACATGTGTATGGCTCATTACACCAAACTATGTAAACAACTCTCAGCAGGCATTCAGTGTTTCTTACAGTTTGATATTTGGGCACACTCAGCAGTTTCTCTCTACTAACATAATATAATGGAACCACATTTTAAAGTGTATTTTGTTACTGATGGAAACTGGAAGCGGAAACTTAATGTAAATGACCATACAATTTTGGTGATCTGATTTGATCCCCTTTTTTCCCCTCGTTATCCTTTTCAACTTTCTTTTTATTTGTATCAATCTTATAACAGTTCCTCTCTTCCTATTGTGCTTATCTGTAGCCTGTCTGTTTTGTGTTATTCTAAATAAGTAACCCCATTACATATTCCCAAAATTGAATACAAATCGCCAATATTTAACAATTGTGATATAAAATCAAACTATGCAATAATCCTGGGTCTTTTGAAATCAAGATATACATCTTAAAAACTACAATAATTAGCATGTGGTCTGTGCACGCAGTTGTGGCCTGACCTGAAACAGTACAGCACAGTTCTTGGTTCTCATACTTGAAGAGCACAGTTAATCGAAACTACTCAGCCAGATGTTTAGAATGCAGCTGGATTTGACAGGCCTTCAGCAGGACCGAATCTTTCTGAGGCATTTGTTAAATTGCAAATTCAGAGCATTCTGACTCATCCAAGATGGCACACACTTATCAGGACCGAATTCTGCAGCCGTCACACCTCAGCGCCGTCGCTGCCTTCAAAACCACTCCTCAATATAACCGGCTGCATGCTGGCAGCAACTGTTAGTCCCTCCTTTTCTAATCTCGTTCTCACTTCCTTTTCTGGTCTCCTCTGCGATCGAAGCAATAGGACAAGCATCGCCACGATGAGGCTGAAGAGCAGCAGTCCAACTGAGACTGTTGACCCCAACTGTTGCCATCACTGCCTCTTCCTTACTGCAACGATTGGCTATTTCGTGCTGTATGAGGCGTTCAGCAGAAACCTCATCAGCCTGCACTGCCTGCTGGCGCTCCAGAGCAATGTGCATGATGTTGGTGCCTCGATTGTGTTCAGCACTGATCATTTCAGCGCTAGCAGGTGCGTCCTGGTTTGAGCACCTAGCACAGGTGTTGTGCGACACAAACGAATGGTACTCCATGCTTCTTTTACCAATGCCACGGTTTGCATTGCCTCTGGAGTGCACAGTGTAAATGGTGTGGATGTACCACTCATACATTTACCAACAAAACCTGTCTTTGCATTAGGGTACCAGCAACTATAATATATCTACCATTCACATCAGCAATAATGTTAGTGGACGAAAACTTTAACCTTTTGCCAATTAAAATAGCGACCCCTCTTGCCTTCGAATTAAAGTTCGAGTGGAAGACTTGACTCACCCATGGGTATTGTAACCTATGATGATCTTTAATACGTAGGTGAGTCTCCTGTAAAAATACTATATCAGAGTTTAAACGTTTCAAATGTGTAAAAACCTTAGATCTCTTGACAGGATTACCCATACCTCTGATGTTCCAACTAATAAATCTTAAAGGTGTGCCTGTCCCACCTGTGCTGGGATCCATATTACTATTCACCATTTAAATAAAGTAAACCACAGGGATACAAATAGCCAATTAGAGCCGAGGGTGTGGGACACCCTCCCCCCAGCAAACCCCTAAAACACACACACCCAAAGTCTCCATATAACAAAAGAACAAAGGAGACAGCAGTGTTTCCCACAGTAACCAAAAGTTGTCCACAAAGTGAAAACAACTCGGAGAGTAAGCTGAACTAACCAAAAAATGTTACCAAAAAAAGTCTCAGTAAGAGAAAAGGCTCCTACTGACTTCAAGTCTGAAAAACAGTCTGCACTCAATAACAAATATAATCTTTTAAAGACTTGTTACAAATTAGACAAAATACAGATAATGTAACAGTGGAGCACGTAAGGCAGAGAAAAAAATACTAACATAATTTAAACAGAAACTCTAACCTAGTCAGAGCATCAAAACCACATTATTTCAGAGGTAGATTTAAGGAGAGCGAAAAAGACGCCACTGTCGTAGGTGATGCAGCGCACCCAGATGTTGAGAATTTGACATAGTTCCTCGCTTCCTCCACTGAAACAAAGTCCTCCTGAACACTGTTATAAGTAATTCGAAGCCAAGCCGAGCACCCTCAATGCCACGAAGTTGATGCCTAACCTCGTTAAGCGCGGCCCGAGCCTGGGCTATCTTGGCTGTGTGGTCCGGGAAGACTAAAATGGTCAATTCCTTTACTTTAATCCGTTGGAGCTCTCTCACACGGCGTAAAATGTCAACACAGTCACTGTGATAGTGGAATCTGCACAATACACAATAGCTTGTGGTCGTTCACCAGGCTTGGGCTTAGGCTGAAGGGTCTGGTCCAAAACCGGCTCCTTCTCCAGACCAAACGCCTCCTTCAGCAAGGCCGCTACAGCAGCAGTTGTACAGGTGTCAGGCCACTCTGGAACTCCCACTATCCAAATGTTATTGCGCTGTGACGTAGACTCCAAGTCCTCATATTTATTCTCTAACTTGGTTACGTTCGCAGTGAGAGACTCAATAGTAGTCTTTATCTGAGCTATTGCATCGGTGCAACCAGAGAGAGCGTGCTCCATTTCCACAACAGTACCTTTCAGTGTTGATATGGTAGCATCGGTAGCAACTTTATCCCTAACCAGCTGTGTCTTCATGGCTTGCAGGTCAAGCTTGATAGTAGACAGTGCATCCCCAAGAGTCTCCTGGAGTTCCTTTTTAAAAATATCGGCAATGTACTTCCTCAGCGAAGCCAGCAACTTGAGCCTGAGGGCGGCAAAGTCCGGGTCAATGCGCAGCGAGGCGGATTCAGGGGAAGGTGATTTGCTCGCGGTGTGTACACTAGGCCTCAGTTGTGTCTGAATAGTACCATGAGCGTTCGTGTTTTTTCCAGACATTTTAACATAATACAAAGTTAAACGTGCAAACAAAAAACAGTACAATAAGTCAAAATCTATTGTATGACCGAAAAGCGCAAGTTAATTACAATTTTAACCAAAATCAGCAGGAGCCTCCAACTTTGCGTCTTACTCCATCGGCAGCTCAGCAGCGCCCAAAAGTACAAGTTCTTAAAGAAATAATTGCTCAAGTAAAAGTAATAATCTTTATAGTTATTGAAGTGAGAGCAAAAAAGTATCTGATGAAAAAAGAAGAAATAGGATTTTTTTTTCCCCCTTAAGAAAAATGTACATGTACCTAAAATATTTACAAATGACTCAATATCACATTTTATTGTGCAGGACCATATACTGTTAAACTATGGTATTTTCTGACACTGTTATTGTACCATGAAAATAATGTACCATTGCAACCCTAAGAAGTATAAGTTTACAAGTTAGTTACCTGTAGATCTCTTGACATTTTCACTCTGAAATTCTGATTCTGATTTAGCTGTAACTCTTGGCTTGTTCCCATCATTCATCAGGTTTTCAGTCTCCATGTTTGGAAGAGACCCTTAAAGCAATCAAAGTATTACCAGATGGAACAGCTCACTCTACATACAGAGGATTATACCAAACAAATGTGAGATATTTTGTTTTTGTTGTTGTCAAGATGTCTGACCTCTGTTTGAAGAAGCGAGCGTTGTCGATGTGGGATCTTGTCTTTTTGCTTTGTCACAAATCCTCTGCACTTTCAATGCAGGGCTCTCTCGAATGCAGGACTCAGCTCCAAACCTCTTTGCTACTGAGTTGTAGATGCTGTACTCCTGTTGTATGCTCAAACCCACTAATCAATCAACAATTGTCATAAAAATCGAGAAATTATCAGTTGATTTGAACATTGACAATTCAGTGATTTATTGTTCACAACCTCAAATCAAAATATTTAAACATAGCTTTAAGACAATGAGAGATATTGCTATTGTCCAACAGAACTAGTTCTTCAAGATTCAGTTACCTGTGTCTTTATTCATGACGTTCTCAATATGCATGTCTGATGTAGTGACTGAAGTAACTCCTGGTTCACCAACATCACAAGGCTCAGGGTGGCTTAATATGCGAGTCATTAATTGTGAACTATTAATAATGGTGTTGTCTGTGAAAGTCTGTGGGTATCATAAGTTGCCTGTGAAAGTCTGTGGATATCTGGGAATTTTTCTTTATGCAATTTTGTCAGCTGTTGGAAACTTAAGTGTTTTATGTGTGTACTTCTCTGCAAATAGACTGGTTGTCCTGATGTGATGAGGCCAAAGAATTTGCAGTTATTCTCATACTCACACATCCATGGAGAATTGGGCGGCAAAAGTAAGAAGTTGAATACTGATGTTGCGGTCCCAAACAAGCTTCATGATGTTACCAAACAAGACTTGGACAGGAAGTAAGCACAGGAATAAAGTCTTTATTTACTTGTCAATGTACGAGGAGGCAGGAGACAAGGTCTAAACATAAATTTACAGCTGAAACAAGAAACATGAACTTAAACAGGGCATGGAAACACTACCAGTTTTAACTAACTGAAACTTCTCACTTTTACCTATACATGAGGCATGAAACTCAAAACTTAGAACAAGCTTAACAATGACATAACACTAGTTTAACTATGGCATGAACACTCCTTTAACTCTAGCATGAAACACTCATTTTACTAAGGCATGACACACTCGTTTAACTAGAGCATGAAACTAGGACCCGTAACCTAGCCGGCACATTCCATCGTTCCTCCATTAGTCTCTAATACTGCCCAATGTGCGTAGCAACACGAAGGGTTTAAATAACAAGTCCCAATTACCTTAATTGTTGACAGCTGGTAACATTTCAAAGCACACCCTCGCACCTCGCAATAACTGAATAGGGCGGGGACAGAACAGAAACCAAAATAAGTGCACATGTCCATTGTAAACAAAGTCTTGGCGTCCATGCGCACTTCAAGCACGTGCACGCACTCTCCAGCTGATTGCGCACATTGTCGCTGCAGCGCCTTCTGCCGGCGAGATCTTCACACATGAATTACTCTTTGTGTCTTTTTTTGTGTTTTTACATTTGCAGCCCGGAGACCTGCTGTGGAGAGGAAATAGAATAATCAAGCAGAAGTTCAAGGCAGATGTTTCTCTATGATATGCTATGTAAAAAATATTGTTAACCCTACATCTGGGGATAAGATATAAAAAAAAATCTCAAGGTTTTTAAGTTCCAATAATCAGTAATCAAACTGTAAATATGGTAAGATGCTAAGTGTTTGTGTATTATGCTGTGCTTTGTAATTTGTGTAGCTATATAGCACTAGACAAATGCTATGACAAAAACCACAGCAAGTTGTGTTAAAGTATAAGGGTAAGCTTCTAGCAATGTTATGTTTATAATTGAGCTGGGATACGATGTTATAAGGGTTATGATGTCATGAATTTGTAAACTGTTATGAAAACCCTCAATGAAGTTAGCACCTATAGTAATGTGCTGCTATACTATTGATATGTGTTCTGATTAAATACCTTTTTAAGGTGTTCCTTGGAGCAGTCGGTACAGTGTAAGACTGAACTATCTGGTGCGGATCTGTTGAAAAGACATTTATGGTACAGAGTGAGGAAAGAATGACAAAAGAATTTAAATTACAATTTCATATAATAGAGAAGGTAATTAAGCCATTTGGACCTCTTCATGGGACCCAATATCCTACAGTTTCATATGGAAGAAAAAAAATAACGGTAGGACAGCTGTGGTAAGAACAGAGAGAGTCAGCACTAAACACAATGGCTGGAGTAACTGCCCTTTCATAATTAGTACAGAGTTTTATACTACCTCAGGACTGTAGATGGCCTGGAATGGCCAATTTGTGGCGAATCAAAGTTTTCCACATACTCAGACACCCACTGAGACCCGCTATAGCAATGAGAAAGAGAGTCAGAGTTAAAGAAATCAGGTTAATCTGGGCATAAGGTATTCAAACAATAACCCAAGGTTCACTACTGATAAATTAATAATGACAACTTAAAGATTACTCAGTTAGTGTTTGTTTTTTTTGTTTTTTTATAGTTAACCATGGTGTGTTGATGAGCTGATGAGCCTTTATACTCTCTAGATTCTCCGGCAGGCCTGCCAGAAATCTTCGTCCTTCAAGAAAACAACCAAATCAACACATAGTATGTATTAGAAACACAACAACTGTGATTAGACTGTCCAATAGAACAAAGTTTAAGCACTTGTAGTGCCATATACATTTAATATATTGCCAGCTGGCAGTGTCTTGCATAAGTATTTCACCCATTTGAAAGTTTCCACATATTATAGTGTTACAACCTGGAATGAAAATGGACCTAAGTGGGATTATATGTAGTGAACGTAAAAGATATTCCAGAATATTGAAGAAAAAACATGGAAAAGGGGGTTATGCTTATGCTAGGCACTGTAGATTGTTTTAACAGTGCTGTATGACTTCAGAAATTGATTTAGATGCTGGCTGCAATTGCTTCAGTATCTTCAGTGGATGATAAACTGTTTAAAATGAGCTGTGGTGTGAGACGTACCTCTTCTGGGGACAGTGGGTGGAGCAGGAGCCCGGAGCTTGTGGGGGTGCTCCATCTGAGCATTTCCAGAAGTGTTACTCTTCTGTACTTCAAGCTGCTCTAGGAGCTCCTTTCTTTTTCCTGTAAAACCATAGAAAAATAAACATCAGACAAGATTTTTTATATTCTTTCCAAATGCTATTCCATTTCTCTTTACTACTCCTTACTCAGAGATTTCATGAAGGGAATTGCACGCATTGTGTTGTTTAGCCACAAAACTGAGTTCAGCATGATAAACATAGATAAACTTGCACTGAATGGCAAAATAAGCAAATAATATAATTCATTTTGATTTCGTTCAAATACATTTAAGACTTTAAGACTATTTAAACAGTCTAAACAGAACAAAGACTGGAAACTTCTTTTTCCAAATTAATCAGCACACTAATAAAGGATCAGTATATTTCCCTATTGTAGCATCAGAGATACAGACATACCAGATGTCTGTATCATTCATTATTATTCACAACAACCTAACATCTCTCTTAAAGTGACTCATGGTTATTATCTGCATTGTTTTCTAATCAAAATTAGATTAAATCATCAACTGTTGTAATGAGTCTAACATGTCATGTGGCTTTATCTAATAGATACCGGATGGAGTTTCTATTAAAATGTTTTTAATTGACAGGTCAGAGTAACCATTTTGATAGTGTGAAATACCAGTTTTTCTGTTAAAATTAGTATTTACACACCAGGTATAGCTTTTCTGGAAGCTATAGGAGGAGGATCCTGAAGAGTGGATGCCTGTGGACAGTGGCGTGTGGTAGATTTCACCAGAGGTGGCGGTAAGCACTGATGGTTCTGTGAGTGAAGAAAACACAAGAAAATTATTCATCCTTCTTAATTTGATCAGTTTAATCAACACAAGGTAGTGTGGCTGTAAAAGTGGTCCTTTACAGCCCACCTGGGGTACCCATTATTTTAAAAATAGATATGAAAAAAAGTGCACTTTGCCTGGGACATAAAACTTTTGCCAAATATTAGTAGTCACAAGAGGTCTTTTTTGGTTTAAAAAACAAAACAGAAACTGCAATTTACAACACTGAACTAGATAACTAATGTAACTAATGTCAGAAGGTCACAAAGAAGTTACCATCATGAAGAATTCATACATGTCTAGATCATATCTCTATAGTCTACAGTTCTACCTTCTACTGTATAGTCGCTAAACTCTGCTATTGCAATCTGCTCTGTTTTTACATTTGTTTAGATATAAACTGTCATATTTAATTATAATCAAACTTTGGTTTCCAGTCTTTATATGTTCTAAAGACCACATTAAAGTACATCTAGATAAGAAAATTATTTCTTGACAGTACTTTGTTCTGGTGTTTGACTATTTCAGTAAAGTGACAAGTTATGATGCCTTTTTTTTTTTACAATCAGCATCAGCAAACCCAGAAGATTTGTAAGATTTGTTCAGACTGCGATAAGACCATTGCTATTTTCTTCATCAGATAAAGTGTACATACCTCATTGACTGCAGGCCTGGCTGGGTTGAGAGGAGGCAGTGGCTTGTACTTGTTCAGCTGCAATTATAAATGCCCAGTTAAAAGTGTCCATGTAAATCATAGCAAATAAAACCAAGCTGCATTATTATTTTAACTGTACTGCACTGCAAATTAAATCATGGGCATTTCCAGATATTAATTTTGCTACTCGTCATGTTCCACTAGGGATGCCAACTTCAATGAAGGGAAGAGAAATAAAATGAAAGAAGAAGAAGAAGAAGAAGAAGAAGAAGAAGAAGAAGAAGAAGGAGAAGAAGAACACCCCCACTCGAAATTTTTATGCCTATCGTACTGGGTGGTGGAGGAATTATGTTTTTGAGTAGTCCATGTGTTCGTCCATGGTTTGCCAAGCTTGGCATCAAACTCACTGAAAACCTTTGGGATGAACTGGAACGCTGAGTACACCTCAGGCCTCCTCACCTGACATCAGTCCCTGACCTCATTAATGCTCTTGTGGCTGAATAAACACAATTCCCCACAACCAATAGCTAGTGGAAAGTCTTCCTAGAAGCACACATGGGAGTGACGGCCAGGTGTCCACATACTTTTGGCCATATCGTTTAATAGTTAGCCTGCTGTTAGATAACTTCTTAGCAAACCTGATTACTGGTTTACACTATATTATATTTGGCCTAATATTATATAACTTGACAGTGTCTCTGTTACTAGCTTGAGTAAAGCAGTGGTCACCAACCCTCTTCCTTGAGATGTACCTTCCTGCAAGTTTCATCTTCAACCAAATTCTGACACACCTGTTTTAACTGACCAAGAAAGGCAATGATTAGATGGTCAGGTTGGCAGGATTATGTTTGGAGCTAAAGTCTTCAGGAAGGTAGATCTCCAGGTACAGTATTGGTGACCACTGGCCTAAAGCATGATTATTTTATGCCTATTTTTTTCCTATCAGTTGTATTCATTTTTAGTTACAGGTAACCCATCTCACATTAAGACCTATAACTGTGTACAAAAAAAGGAGACAAATCGCAGCATTATATTTTTCAATACAGCACAACAGGCGTGGCAACCCTATGTCAGGTTTGTAAACATTAGCTCAACACTGTTGTATTTAAAAGTCAAAATCTAAAACTTTACAGAGTCTGTACAAAGTAAGGCTGAACTGTCCGGTGTGAATTTGTTGAGATTTAAGGTACAGAGTGATGAAAAAATGACAAAAGTATTTAAATGACAATTTCATATAATAGAGAAGGTAATTAAGCCATTTGGCCCTTTTCATGGGACCCAATATCCTACAGTTTTTTATGGAAGAAAAAAAAATAATGGTAGGATAGTTGTGGTAAGAACAGAGAGAGTCAGCACTAAACACAACGGCCGGATTAACTGCCCTTTCATAATTAGTACAGAGTTTTATAATACCTCAGGACCATAGATGGCCTGGTATGCGGCATGTTGATTCTTGTCTGCAGAATGAGGGTTAAGTATGCAGTGGTACTCCGGAGGTAAGTGGACAATTTGTGGTGAATCAAAGTTTCCCACATACTCAGACACCCACTGAGACCCGCTATAGCAATGAGAAAGAGAGTCAGAGTTAAAGAAATCAGGTTAATCTGGGCATAAGGTATTCAAACAATAACCCAAGGTTCACTACTGATAAATTAATAATGACAACTTAAAGATTACTCAGTTAGTGTTTTTTTTTGTTTGTTTTTTATAGTTACCATGGTGTGTTGATGAGCTGATGAGCCTTTATATTCTCTAGACTCTCCGGCGGGCCTGCCAGAAATCTTCGTCCTTCAAGAAAACAACCAAATCAACACATAGTATGTATTAGAAACACAACAATTGTGATTATACTGCCCAATAGAACAAAGTTTAAGCACTTGTAGTGCCATATACATTTAATATATTGCCAGCTGGCAGTGTCTTGCATAAGTATTTGGCCCATTTGAAAGTTTCCACATTTTAAGGTGTTACTACCTAGAATGAAAATGGACCTAAGTGGGATTATATGTAGTGAACATAAAACATATTCCAGAATATTGAAGTAAAAACATGGAAAAGGGGGTGAATGCTTATGCAAGGCACTGTAGATTGTTTTAACAGTGCTGTATGACTTCAGAAATTGGTTTAGATGCTGACTGCAATTGCTTCAGTATCTTCAGTGGATGATAAACTGTTTAAAATGAGCAGTGGTGTGAGACCTACCTCTTCTGGGGACAAGGGGCAGAACAAAAGCCAAGTGCATTGGGAGGCGCTCCACGTGAGCTTTTCCAGAAGTGTTACTCTTCTGTACTTCAAGCTGCTTTAGGAGCTCCTTTCTTTTTCCTGTAAAACCATAGAAAAATACACATCAGACGAGAGTTTTTATATTCTTTCCAACTGTTATTCCATTTCTCTTTACTACTCGTTACTCAGAGATTTTATGAAGGGAATTGCACACACTGTGTTGTTTAGCCATGAAACTGAGTTCAGCATGATAAACATAGATAAACTTGCCCTAAATGGCAAAATAAACAAAAAATAGAATTCATTTTCAAATACATGTAAGACTTTAAGACTATTTAAACAGTCTAAACAGAACCAAGACTGGAAACTTCTTCCCAATTAATCAGCACACTAATAAAGGATCAGTAAATTTCCTTATTGTAGTATCGGAGAAATATACCAGATGTCTGTATCATTCATTATTATTCACAACAACCTAACATCTCTCTTAAAGTGACTCGTGTTTATCATTTGCATTGTTTTCATATCAAAATTAGATTAATTCATCAACCGTTCTAATGAGACTAACATGTCATGTGGCTTTATATTATAGGTGCCTGATGTCTGCGTTTCTGTTAAAATGTTTTTAATTGACAGGTAAGAGTAACCATTTTGATAGTGTGAAATAGCTTTTCTGTTAAAATTAGTATTTACACACCAGGTAGAGTTTTTCTGGAAGAGCTCTGAAGAGTGGATGCCTGTGGACAACGGAGTGCGGTAGCTTTCACCCGAGGTGGCAGTAAGCCCTGATCTGTCTGTGAGGGAAGAAAACACAAGAAGGATAAATAAATTGATCAGTTTAATCAACACAAGGTAATGTGGCTGTATAAGTGGTTGTTTACAGCCCCTGGACTACCTGGGGTACCCATTATTTAAAAAATAGATATGTTTAAAAAAAAAAAGCGCACTTTACTAATATTTGGCAAAGCTTTTATGTACCAGGCAGTCACAGGAGGTCCTTTTTTGGTTTAATTATATTCAGACTTTGGTTTCTAGTCTGTACATGTTCTAAAGACCACACCAAAATACCTCAAATAAGAATATGATTTCTTGACAGTACTTTGTTCTGGTGTTTGTTTGACTATTTCAGTAAAGTGACCAGTTATGATGCCTTAAATGGTCAGGTGGGCACGATTATGTTTGGAGCTAAAATCTTCAGGAAGGTAGATCTCCAGGAACAGTGTAAAGGCCACTGGCCTAAAGCATGATTATTTTATGGCTATTTTTTTCCTATCAGTTGTATTCATTGTTAGGTACAGGTAACCCATCTCACATCAAGACCTGTAACTGTACAAAAATATGGGACAAATCGCAGCATTATATTTTTCAATACAGCACAACAGGCGTGGCAACCCTATGTCAGGTTTGTAAACATTAGCTCAACACTGTTGTATTTAAAAGTCAAAATGTAAAACTTTACAGAGTCTGTACAGAGTAAGGTTGAAATGTGTGGTGCAGATCTGTTGAAAAGAGATTTAAGGTACAGAGTGATGAAAGAATGACTACAAGTATTTAAACTACAATTTCATATATAGAGAGAATTTAATTAATCCAGTTGGCCCTCTTCTAAAATTTTACCTTCGCTGTCTTCAAGCTAGAAGTCATTTTCTTTGGAAATGTGTTCCTGTAAAACACATCTGTTACACAGCACAGTTTAAGTGTTGTCTGCATGTAAGAGCTTAACGTCTTAAATCCGAGTAGTTGTCCTGGCGTTGAGATGTCATGCACACACTATTCCAATTCTAATTCTAAATTCTAATTTTGAAATAAAATGGCAGCCTTTTGTGAGACGTTAAGATTCCGAGCACTCAGTGCTGAGTGTTGACTAAATAATTACAGTCCTGTGTAACATTGTCTATAAAGCTTTTTAAATGACAAATTATGTATAAGTTATAAATAAACATGAGCACGGGCCACTGTCTACCTGCATACCGGCTACATGCATTCCTTCATTAAATAAAAAAAACTTTATTAGATCATCTGCCCTCATCCTACTTGACCTCTCTGCTGCTTTCGACAATGTGAACCATCAGATCCTCCTGTCAACTCTCTCCAGCCTGGGCATCAGTGGAACAGTTCTGCGCTGGGTGGAATCCTATCTCTCTGACAGATCCTTCAAGGTATCATAGAGGGGAGGTATTTCTGAAACTCAGCAACTCACAACTGGCGTTCCACAGGGGTCAGTTCTGGGTCCACTCCTCTTTTCTATCTACACTACATCCCTAGGGCAGGTGACTGAGTCTCATGGCTTCTCATATCATTGCTATGCTGATGACACCCAGCTCTATTTGTCCTTGCAGCCTGACGATCCATCCGTCTCTGCATGCATCTCCGCTTGCCTGTCAGACATCTCGGTCTGGATGAGGGAACATCATCTTAAGTTTAACCTGGCAAAATCTGAACTTCTCGTCATCCCAGCCTGTCCCTCAATCAACCACAACCTCACTGTACAGCTCAGCGCACTCACACTCATGCCAACCAGGATGGCCAGGAACCTTGGAGTGATCCTTGATGACAGCTTGACCTTTACCAACCACATCTCAACAACTACAAGGTCCTGTAGGTTCATTCTATACAACATCAAGAAAATCCGACCCTACCTCACCGAACAGGCTACGCAGATACTAGTCCAGGCTCTTGTTCTCTCTAAACTGGACTACTGCAACTCAATGCTTTCAGGCCTCCCAGCCAGCTCCATCAACCCCTTCAGATGATTAAGAATGCTGCAGCGTGCCTCATCGTCAACCAGCCCAAGAGAACCCATGTCACACCCCTCTTCATCTCCCTCCACTGGCTTCCTATAACTGCCCGCATCAAATTCAAGGCCTTGATGCTCACCTACAAGACCTTGTCTGGAACAGCACCCCCCTACCTCAACTCTCTCCTGAAGGCCTACATTCCCTCTCGGGAATGTGCGATCGATTAGCGATCGACGTTTAGTAGTTCCCACTCAGTGTGGCGCAAGGTCCCTTTCCAGAACCTTCACGCTAACTGTTCCTCAGTGGTGGAATGAACTTCTAATCTCAATCCAGACCGCCGAATCTCTCACCATCTTCAAAAAACAGCTAAAGACACACCTCTTCCAACTCATTAAAAATAAATAAATAAATAAATAAAAATTAAAAAATTGCACTTACACCTCTACTCTGTGCACTTTGCTTCTTCTGGAACTCAGTTAACAGATCTTGTATGGTAGCACTACTTGTATTGTTCTCTGCTTGATATATCGCTTTGCTTGTATTTTTCTCATTTGTAAGTCGCTTTGGATAAAAGCGTCTGCTAAGTTAAAAATATCCCTTTCATGACACAAGGCTCTGTTTGTGGAATGTACATACTATATGTTTTAAAATAAATACTGTATAGTAGTGTAAATTTATATAATATTCTAATTCAATTAAACTCAATGACCCTTTGACCTAGAGGCCTCAAACCAACTGTAAAACACTCAGAATATTATGCATTATATAGCACAAGGCTTTTATGAGGCAGTAAATGTTCAGTACTTTTTTATACAGACTGAATTATCCCTATAAATCTATTAAACTCAATGACCATTTCACTTAGAGGGCTCAAAACCAATGGCAAAACAGTATTATTACAAAAAGATAGAAGACGGCTGACAAAAAAGGAGACATCATAGTTAAATGTTAAATTTCAAAATGACCTTTTTCAGTACTTCTGCTAAATAAACAAGAAAATAATGAAAGAACATCTGAAAGTACTATATATATTTTTTAATTAAAGTAAATAGAAAATAGAAATAACTAGAAAAAGATAACAATAAAAAAAAAGCAAAACTCCAATAAATATATTTTAGGAGGAAAAAAATAAATGTCAGCACCTTTTTTCATATTCACAATTACTTGATTGTATTTATTTTATTTTTCTCCTATTGTCCTGTTCTAGGATTTATTTCCTATGCTAATAAACAAGACAAAAATACCATGGAGATTGATTGTCTGGGATATTATAGGAATTCAGGCAACAGTCATGAAACCAGTGTTCACAGCTTTCACACTGAATCTGAAACAAACAAAAAAGATATAGAAAAACAAAAGACAATAGTTAATACATGCAAAAACGGAATATTGTGCACCGTTAAATTGAAAGTCTAAGAATTTCAATTGTACTTTAAAAATTATTAAATCAGTATCACAACAAATGTTTACTCCATAACAAGAGTGATACCAAGAGCAGTTACATTTATGGTAAGTAGTTTTTTCAGTAATCAAAATCAGATGCAGATAACACCGAGCAGGTGTTATCGAACAACTATGTTATCTATATAATAAATATAGCTGCAGACAGCAATAAAGGAATCCAAGCAATAGCCCAAAAGAAATGTCCAATACTCAAAGCAGGTACCTCAGAGTTTTTCTGCTAATTAAAATTCACAAAAATACTCTGCTCTCATGGATATCAAACAATTGCAAACAAAACAGGGGTTTATCAAAACAAATATTTGTTACATATAGGTGTGCAACAATTCTTGGAACCCTTATGAATTCATATGAGAAAAATATATTTGAAGTATATTCCCATTGATATTTTACGTTTGTTTAGTACACCTGGTGACTAGGAACAGGAAATTGTTCAACCATGACTTCCTGTTTCACAGGGGTATAAATATGAGTAGGGACGATAAGCGATAAAAATCGATAACAATCAATAATTAAAACAATCGACAACGAAGGTCACTGTGGATAACCCTCGTCAGTCACGTCACTTCACAATGGTGAAAAACACATTTCTTTGAACAAAACACATCTATAAAACAGCAGAGGGCACAGAGTGATCTGCTGCAGGAAAAGTACATGATCCAGGTTGTCCAAAACATGAGAATGTTTTATACTTAGCACTTCAAACAAACTCGTAAGTATTTTAACCTGGCTTGTTGTGTCAGATGCTGCGACAGATTCGTGCACGGTTTAATGTGTTTATAGACATGTTTTCTTCAGTGCAGAAATTACATTTTTACCTTTATGTCCTTATCTGCAAATGTTAGAAATTCACGCCAGTACTTTCATTTTACATAAAGGCTCGTCCTGACAGCAAGTGAGCCTCCATTAAACTTCACTGAACGAGTGCAAGTCCACGTATGCGCGTCAAGCAAACAGCGCACAATAGAAAGGAAGCGCAATAACTGACTAAAATATTTATTTTGATCAAATATGTTGTTTGATGCTATAATTTGCTATATTTAGAAACAGAAGTAATATTTTTTATGAGAACACTAACTGTAATGCGGTTATAACTAGAGATGCTAAATTTATAATAACCGATTATTCAGAGTGATATCGGCTAATATCATATCAGCTGATATACTGATAGTTCTGCCTTTTATGCCTTCTTTTAAATTAATAATAATATTGAACTTCCAGTGACCAGTATGAGGGAGTGTGAGAGCGATGACACTAAATTTAACACACCTGCTCCCCATTCACACCTGACACCTTGTAAAACTAACAAGTCACATGACACCGGTGAGGGAAAATGGCTAATTGGGCCCAATTTGGATATTTTCACTTAGGGGTGTACTCACTTTTGTTGCCAGCGGTTTAGACATTAATGGCTGTGTGTTGAGTTACTTTGAGGGGACAGCAAATTTACACTGTTATACAAGCTGTACACTCACTACTTTACATTGTAGCAAAGTGTCATTTCTTCAGTGCTGTCACATGAAAAGATATAATCTAATCAAATATTTACAAAAATGTGAGGGGTGTACACACTTTTGTGAGATACTGTATATGAAACGAATTTTTGTGAGATACTGGGTGTATATATATATATGTAAATGCTATTCATACACACACACACACACACACACACACACACACACATATATATATATATATATATATATATATATATATATATATATATATATATATATATATATATATATATATACATACATACACACACATTATATATATATATATATATATATATATATATATATATATATATATATATATATATATATATATATATATATATATATATATATAATTTCATTAATAGGACATCTATTTTTTGAAGAAAACCATTCAATCCAGTATGGGTCATCTTGACCCCCTTTATGCATAAGGTTGTTTTTTTTTTTTGGTTCATGCGTTGTAGGGTTAAATATCAAATATCTAAAAAGATGTGCATTATAGCTGACAACTAGTTGAACATTTTACAGTTGGTTATATGACTAAGTCGTTCCCTCGAAATGCTAATGAAGTTAGAAACGTATTTAACAATGTCGTATGTAACTTTAGAGATGGTCACTTAATTTCCGCATTTCTGCGAATATCGAACGCCCAACGTCAAACCAACTTTATTCCAGTATTTTACTAGGTAAGGAATGTCGCAGTTTCTGACACAAATAAATTTGGAAGAATTTAGAAAGACATTATTTTTACAGTAATTAGGAACAGGAGGACGCTGAAATGACCTTATGTATATCTCAAGGTATAACAACTTATATTAATCATGATATTCAAACATATTCATGGAAATTTTATATGTTACTGCCAATGGTTTGTGAAAATTTGAGCAGCTACAGTTCTCACGGAGTGCTCTAGATATATACGAATATGATTAAAAGTTCTGACTTTAACACATTGAAGATCAGGGGAGAGCGCGAACGCAGTCCCCCACTACCACAAATTATGCAGTCGAGATTCCCACATTTGGGGAATTCGCAGGGGTCAGCACAACCGGAGTGCAATGGCTGAGCCTCGCCCTGGGTGAACCACCTTCATGATCATGGTATCTCCCCTGCCAGGTAAGTATGAATTACAGCTCCAGCGGTTACCGACTGCACCACAGCACACACTGTTCACCAACATGGTGAAGAATATAACGCTAAACATTACACAAACATCCAAGTGTAAAACACGATAGTCTAAAAGTATTGAAAAACATATCATGTTTTTTATTACCCCTAAACACGTGTAGTCGTCTATTTTCTTAGCAACAAAACAGTATAATACTTCCCATGATGCACTTCTTCTGAATATGTAAATGATATCCGCTATGTTCAAGAAACGGCTTTTGTAATTGTAGCATGTACAATAAAATCACAACAGTCAGTCCAGGAGAAGCAGCGTATTGCTACACGATAAGCCAGGAGAGTCAGTAAAAATATTTTTTCAGCAATTTTATTAAGGTTTTTTGAAAGCCTCGCTACGGTTAGCCCCGCCCCCTTGGTGGGTAGGTCAGCAAGCGAGTTACGGCCAAAATAAAACGACGTCTCTACACGTATCTCACTTCTATTCATTTAATTACCAAATAAATGAAGAACTGAGGTAGAAAATCAGCTTTATTCAAGTGACTATATAACCACAGTCTATGAACAAAGAGCTGAACAAAACTGGCATGAAGGCAGAAGTTTCTGTGAGAGTGCAATGAGAGTCCGGATATATAGTTCCGTCTGCCACAAATTATGATTGATGTGGTTAATAGATTATAAATAATAAATTGATACGTTAGTAGTTTATATTAATATTACGAGAAATTTGAGCCGTTGAATAAATTAAGTTAAGCCATATGAAGAGCAAGTAATGGATATTTTCGAACTACAATGCGTGTTTTAATTCACTTAAAAATACAATAATTTAGCCTTTAAACATGATTTCGACACGCTATAAAAGTCAGGCTTCCAATAAATGTACAGTTAGGTTTAAAACTGCAGACAAAAGTCGGAGTGTCGAATTTGGTTTTCATAGCAGAAAAATGAAGATGTATGTAAAAGTACAGACAAACTCCACACTGGTCCTGTATGAACAATTAAAAATCCTTCTCGTTAGTGAACTATGAATTCAGTGTGAACTGTGAATTCAGTGAGATCATAAACAGCTTAAATACAGAAACTCCACAAACAAACTAAGTATAAGTATAGCGCCCACTTCCATGTAAATGACTAACACCACAGACAGACAGACATACAGTCACTACCTTTCTTTGACAGTATGGAATGAGGGGTGCTCCGTTCCCAAGAAGTACTGCAATACCGGGTCGATGCGTGGAGTGGACGGAGCAAGCCCCTATTCCATCTCCCTGTTCCAAAAATCAATTTAATATATGGTCCCCGGATAGGGGACGTATCAGATATTAAACTGGTAAGAATAGATTTTTTCTTTCGAAAAAAAATTATTGTCACTTTTTTCTCCTTTTTTTCACATTCACAATGTACACAGTTTTTTTCCCTTCTCAGTTCATTTACCACATTTGTGATTAATAAATAAACTTAGATAAAACACTAATTTCTTATTTTAAAATTGTTTAAAGAAAAAAAATGATAACAGATTTTTTCTTTCGAAAAAATTATATCGTCACTTTCTTCTTTTCTTCACACTCACAATGTAAACAGTTTCTTTCTTCCCAGTTCACAAACATTTTGATTAATAAATAATACTACACTTGATTTTAGCCAAAAGGCCGAGAAACGATACCGACTACAGCACACAACAAACGGGGTCATTCTACAGGACGGTAAACCCGAGTGCGGCAAAAGCTGATTACTCTTAATATTGTATAATAGGCCAGTATAAAATATGATAAATGTTATTTATACTAAAATTAGCAGAGCAAAACTGCGATTTGGTGTCAGTTAACACCAAAACATAAAGGAAAATATAATGATGCAAAAAACTGACCAATCAGAGACGAGAATACAAAATCCTCGGCACTACAAACTCGCACTGGTTTAGAAAGTCGTTTTCCAAGCAAACATTTAAACTGGATAAATATCCTTCCATTGTAACGACCAACACAAGACAAACCAAACGTGTGGAATTTAAAAAGATGTCAAACTTGACGAATTATATAACATTGCCTCTCAGTAGTCAAATGTAGCATTGCAGGAGAAAATAAATAGCGGGAAAATGTCTACAAGCTACCTACTGTATAAAACAGTTGGCGAAAGGAAGATTAATACATTTAATGTATACAGTCTAAAACACACAGTAAGGAGGTCAGAATCATCAAACACGTACTGAATGCAAATTTCTCCCAAAAAATGTGTCTTGTGATAATTACTAAGAAAGCTTTCACGTTTTTTCCGTGGTACAAAGAGTGCAAATTTGCACCAATAAAATTTGTCTCTACTTTTCTAAAACAAGAAAAACGCTCTCCTCGGTCCTAAATTTATTAAAAAGGAAATGCCACAATTAAATCTTTACACATGAGTAAACACGTGCACCAGTTTCAAACAGCACTTTATACATGCCTTGTATTATAGGATACATATGTCTCAAAAATACATAAATAAATAATGAGGGTTTTTAAAAAATGAATTAAAAACAAATATAACAACATTTTCATACCTTACACAGTGCCACAAGTATCTAAAGGACAGTCTTGAGCCAGCAATCCAAACTCCTCATGGTAAAATTGAGTAAGAAAAACATTTCAAATCATAAAAACAAATCTGTTTTACGGCTTACCACGTTAATTATTTAGACATATAAAGATATTAGCTATAGTTACTCTACTTATTAGTCACGATATGCGAAATTTAGAAAAAATGTAGCCTTTCATCGGAAATTGCCATCACATGCTACTATAAAATCGAGGTCAACTAAGCAACAGCGTAAATACCATAATTTATTTCAAATTACTGCAATAAATTAATACACAGGCTCACAACTCTGGTCCTGAAGTAACCATTTTCTGCACAGTTTAACCTTTCCCTGCTATAACATAACCACTTCAAATCAGAGACCTTTCAGTTGGCTGAATAGTTCAATTCTGAGCAAGGAAAACACAGGACCAGAGCTGGGAACCTGCTGGTTAACAAAGGTATTCCTAGTGTTATTTCTGTCTCTCTGCTTGTTGGTCACAATGAGTGAGGCCTGACTACCCTTTAAAGCTTACCTTTTATCAGTGAAATACAAGCCATTTCTCCTTGCAAGCACAATGGGTGATTGAGTATAAGGAAAACTTTAGTTTCCCACAGATTGTCCATGTTTTTTTAACAATAGAGATTCCTCATTTATAGTTAAACTAATGAGCTCCATAACAGTGTGGTAGCTTACCTGTATCACAGCTATAATCATAAGCATCTGAACTTTTCAGTGAAAACTACAAACCCCAATGGTGTTAAGTATGAACTTAAATTATCCTCATTCAAACTATTAACCTGTCTGTGTACGTCTTAACTAAGAAGGACTCAGCATTTGAAGTGTCAGGAATGTACATTTACATGTAAATATGTGTCCTGTGAAATTCCCAGTATAAAGGAAAAGTGTCTGTTGGGTGTTATTGTATTTTAATATTGTGACTTTGGATAAACTCGTTCTGTTTTTATGTCCTCTGTCCAGATTTCATAGAAAATCACAACTGATAGATTTCTCACTGTGGAGATTCCCAGGACCTTTACAATAAAGACAAGGAACATATAATCTCATGGTAAATAAAGTTTATTTGCAATACTATGCAGATCAAACGATTATCCCTAAATATTGTTAAGCAATGCAGTATGGTATTCTGCACTTAATAGATCTGCTTTTACTTGCCAAAATACTTTGCCGAGTGCCTTAACCCCAAAAGAGCCAACTCAACAAAGGACTTTACCGGAGCTGTTCTTTGGATTAGCTGTTTTGTCTCATCCGTCTCAAATGACTTATTAAGTCTCTCTTGCATCTCAGGCTAGTGAATGTTCAATAGCAAAATCCCATGGCAAAATCTATATAGTCTAACTATGAAAACCATTCCCTAAATTATATGTCAAGAAATCCAACTGCATTTTATATTTGTTATATATTTAGATACAATAACATTTCTGTGTATCTGTGTTTATTTTGACACAATTATATTTAGTACTCTATTAGAACTTAAGAAACATACAAAAAAATACAGACATTAGACACACTTCTACACAGGCCAGAAGAAAAGACTTCTCTCATTTCTCATCTCACAAACACACACAGAATAGTACCAATATTCCTCTGAATGAAGCTCGGGTACTCTAGCGCTGTCATTCTCAAGGTAGGATAGAGAGGCCCGTGACATGTTGGCCATAGATGTAGCCAGGCTGTGTGCTTTCAGCATTAATATTTTATTGTTATAATTTTAAATATATATTTTCTAAATAGTAATTGCTATCAAAGTCGTTAGAATTATTATTTAGCTGTTACAGTTCTATGTATAATTGACTGGACATTTTAATGTGAGGAGTGTATTTTTATGGGAAGTTGTTTATGTCCTGGGCAACATTGTGGTAACTCCAGGGCCCTCGGTACAGTCTTGACTTTATGTTACTGTCTGTATGGAATATTGCATATTCTCCCTGCGTCTGCATGTGTTTCCTTTGGGTTCTCCAGTTGTCTCGTATGCCACTGGGTGAACTGGCAACTCCTGATTGACCCTAAGTGCAAATGTGTGTTCATGGTAACCTGTAATTGAAAAGGTTCTCAGGGGTGTATTCCTGCCTTGTGGCCAGGGTTCCTGGGATTGGCTCCAGATCCGGGATAAAGCAGTTACCCAACATGGATGGATGAATGGATGAATGAACGAATGAATTAGTTAAAAATGGATGAATTATTATTTTTCTTATAGTGTGTCAACAATTCTGGAGTTGTAAGGGGTAAATTCTGCTTCTAGTTATTCAGGGTTGGTACATAACTGTTTAGCAGGTCAGGTGGTACTCCCGAAGCAGGGCTAGGTCTAGATGAAGACTCCAGTCCACTTAGGGGCGCCTCTATCCAAATAACTATATAACAATGTTTCTGCAGCTCCTCACTGCACGAAACAGAAAATGAAGGCGCTTTGAAAACGAGCAGGCAGAGATGAAGCATATATATCCGAAATCAAAACACCCTATTCGTCATTAATTCGTGTAGAAGCTGAGCGAGAGTTCATTTCATTCGGCTGGGTAAGACATTTTATTGGTGTTTAGAAATCTGGTTTATTTTCCTACCGTTTGCGAAAAATGCAGAAGAGCTAGGTTGAATACCAATTGAATCCACTGCAGTTGTGTAGTGTACTAAATGACGCGTAGAAGCAATTGTTTTTAGCATGTGTAGTGCACTAATATAGGGAGCAGTGAGCCGTGTGGGATTCAGCCCTAGTCATTCTGTTTGCTATCTGCTAGCTAGCTAGCTACCTACCTAGCTAGGCTACAGTTGTTAGCTTTTGAGCTAGTTTAGTTAGCCAGGTAGTTTTACACTCGGGACGTCATTTTAAAATAAATAAATTAGCTAATTTAGCTAACTTAATTGCCGCCATACATGATCTTAAAGTCAGTTTTCATTCGTTTGTTTGCTATTAGCTTTGGTATAGCTCATAATTAAACAGACACTAATCATTGACAGCAGTATTACTGGATTTTATTTATTTATTTATTTTAATTCTTGATGTGTATGGCAATATTAAAACTTGCTATCAAAGTGCCAGCCATCACATGTTTAAAACGATCAAATGTTAAGCTTCAAATTAAACAGTTCAGTGTTCTGTAAACATAGGATCTCTCTTACTTGGCATGAACTGCTTTAAACAAAGCTCGATAATTTTAATAATTAAGTTTTTGATGTACAGTAAATTTTTGTGGACACCTGACCATCACACCTGTAGGTGAGTCTTCCCAAAATTATTGCCACAATGTTGGAAGCACACAGGATGGTTTGTATGCTGTAGCATTATAATTTCTCTTAAGAGGCCCAAACCTGTTCCAGCATGACCATGCCCCTGTGCATGAAGCGAGCTCCATGAAGACATGGTTTGCCAAGGTTAGCATGGAAGAACTGTAGTGTCCTGCACAGAGCCCTGACCTCAACCCCACTGAACACTTCTGGGATGAACTGGAACATTGACTGCACACCAGACCTCCTCACTCAACATCAGTACCTGACCTCACTAATGTTCTTACAGACATCCCACCTCTCCTGGAAATATATACAATATCCCAGAAAATTTTTTTTTTTTTAGAGCGTGCGACCGAGAGACCAGAGAATGGCCATTTCCCAATATGGATTCTTATGCGAACTTGCGTCCAAGTGTACTCATTTTACGTCATCATCCACAGCCGAAGTTCAATTCCAGTACTCAAAAACGCAAGTACTGGGGACGCATGAAGTTACCCGGATGTGTTCTTAATATTGAGGATGCATCGGATGCAGACCTGAGCGCACCGAACCCGCTTGAAGTCCCAAAATTCATTGCAGCACAAGAATAGCGGATGACCCATACTTGTAGTTTTAACAACTTTTTAACAACAATAATCTAAACAAATCTATGCATCTAATATGAATTATTTGGATATGATTTAGATTGAGATATGAGGTTGTTAAAGTCAAATGAATCCCTCAGAAGTATTTTAATTAAACTATGCTAGCTTCCATCCTGAGGGAATGGTAAACTTGTTAGCTTAGTTTTTAGTTAACGTCAGGTCGCAGTTGCAAACAGAGCTTGCTACATTAAAACATGCTTAATTAACTTTTGGTTACTCAGCCAGTTAACAGTAAATCTATTAACCAGCTGAAACATATTAAATATGAGGACCCTGTTCCAGTACTAGAAATGTGCTGAGAAGCCACCTCTGCAGAGCCCATCTACTATTAGAAATTGGAATTCTCAATTCTAAGAACGCAAAGAACAGACTTTTGTTCTCGTGTAGACCGGTTTTATCAGGCTACCTTGGAAGAACACACTTGGAAGCACAGGAGGACACAGAATGTGTCATTGAGAGAATTGAGATGTGCTGTGAGCTTCCCGACCGTCCCAGCACATTTCTAGAAGTGGGCCAGAGAGAGCGAGAGACATGACGTAGCGAGAGAGTGACTGAGAGCGTATCCTGTTTGGTGTCTCGTTTTGCTAACTAGACCTATCAGTTTTCTCTGTGGGTGGGCTTTACAGTGCATTTCTCTCTGTCTTGGTTCATCCATCAGTTCAGCGTCATTGTAGTGTCTTGCCATGGCAGAGTGTCCAAATGAAAGAAAAGACATTGCGCACTTCACCCTCGCCTACACTAAAGTGTACCCCTGTTACGTCAAGTCAAAAATAATAGTTTTGCTCACTGCACTATTTGCAGCAGCGACTTCTCGATTGCCCGTGGTAGGTTAAATGTTTGTAAAAGACATGTTGAGGTGAATGTAACAGGCGTCATTCTGGGGAAATACTGTAGCAGAGCCAAGAAATATATGGGGGGAAAACCTGGCTGTTGTTCAGCGACTCTGGTTTTCTAAGCACGAATCCTTGCATATCCTCTGTTGTTGTTTATCCGGCTATGTGCGTTTACGTAAAATATTTAGCTGAAGGAAGCTCGGTAAAGAGACTAGTTACAGGACTACTGACATTACGTCATAAACGAATGTTATCAAGGAATTGTATGCAACGGGATCTTCCCAAATTTTAAGTGAAGCCCCCTTATGTAGAGTATATTGTAAGTGCAGTTGTATAGGAATTCATTTGTAATTCAGGTCTAGGCAGCTGTAGTGCAAGTAGGAAACATCTAGTGCTTAAGTCAGGCCTATGACTAAAGTGTCCTGCCTGGTGTGTCTTCATATTCTGATTTAGGACTGAGCTAGCGTTTCTGGATGAGCATGTCTCTTGCACAGCGAGTGCTCCTCACCTGGATCTTCAGCCTCATCTTCCTCATCATGCTGGTCCTCAAGTTGGATGACAAAATCCACTGGAACTGGTTCCTCGTCTTTCTTCCCGTCTGGACATTCGACACCATTCTCCTGCTCATGCTCATTGTGAAAATGGCTGGCCGCTGTAAGCCAGGTTTCGACCCGCGCAATGCAGGCGACAACTTGAAGAAGCGAGTTTGGTACCTGGTGGCCATTTTGTTAAAGCTGGCCTTTAGTCTATTGCTATGTGCGAGGCTGCAGGATCTGACTAACATCTGGCTGAGTTTCATTTGTATCCCTCTGTGGGCTCTTCTTATCGGCGCCATGGTGGAGCTCGGCTACAACGTCTTCCACTTCTGAAGAGACTGAGCAGGAAGACGCTTATTGACTGAGCAGGAAGTTGTAAATATAATTTGTGCACTGTGTATAACACTCTCTTATTTATAAGTGTCCATGTGGTTTAGAATGACAACACATTTAGGAATCTGCTGCCTAAGAGCAGGAATATCTGTTCCTAAAGATTGAAAAGCTTAATTAATGGACACATTGGTGACTGGTGATGATTTACAGTGATGCTTGAAAGTTTGTGAAACCTTTTGAATTTTCTATATTTCTGCATAAATGACCTAAAACATCAGATTTTCACACAAGTCCTAAAAGATGATAAAGAACTAAATTAAACAAATGAGACAAAAATATTATAGTCATTTTTTTATTGAGGAAAATGATCCAATATTACATACCTGTGAGTTGCAAAAGTAAATCAGGGGACTACTCCTGAGGAGGGTAACAATGGTCTTTAATTTTCTCCATTTGTACACAATCTGTCTGACTGTTTTTGGTGGAGTCCAAACTATTTAGAGACGGTTTTGTGACCTTTTCCATCCTGATGAGGATCATCAACCATATTTCTGAGGTCCTCAGAAATCTCCTTTATTCATGCCATGATACACTTCCACAAATGTGTTGTGAAGATCAGACATTGATAGAGCCCTCACTCACACCTGTTTATCCCATTGATTGAAATCACCTGACTCTAATTTCACCTTCAAATTAACTGCTAATCCTAGAAGTTCACATTCTTTTGCCACTCACAGATGTGTAATATTGGATTATTTCCCTCAATAAATGAATGACCAAGTATAATATTTGTGTCTCATTTGTTTAATTAGATTCTCTTTATCTATCTTTTTTGGGACTTGTGTGAAAATCTGATGTTTTAGGTCATATTTATTTACAAATATAGAAAATTAATAAACTTTTAAGTACCACTATGTTGTGGGTAGCACGTCCTACATGCTGTGTCTCTTGCTGTGTCTCTTAACGTCCTGTGTCTCTTTGGATTACACAATTTCTTCTTTACCCCAAATGCAGGCAATCATCCAGGACCTATTTTGTGTATGAAGCATTTAATTTTTGCACTGGATCTATTATATAATGATGCTAACAAGTAAAGGGAACTTCATAGCTTCCAGTTTAGCATTGTGCACATGTCATGATTAAAATATAACATTCACCTCAAATGTCAAACTTTTCCTGAGCAACTCCTACACAAAATAGCACACCTACAAATCAAACTGGAATTGTATCATCTGGATGACTTTTAACTACAATTCTGCATTCCAGAATGTGAAACTGGATGCAATAAACCTGCCTTATTAACGTAAGTTACCACTGGAGCTTCATGATGAAAGAAGCAGGCCTTGAATATCAAATGTGTCTTTACTTGTTCCTTCAAAGTGTGTTTAGAGATTTCTGCTTGCAGACATCTTGTTGAATTTTGGGTATTATCACAATTGTTCACTTGTTAAATAATTGTGCAATCATCAAACCCACACTGTAAAATAGTGTTCAATTGATGCTCTCCATGAACAGTACAAGATGCTTGTCTCTCAGCAGAAACAAATTGCTTGTTATTGCTTTACATTAATGTACACTAAACTAACATTATTTATTGCAGTAGTGTTAACATTAATGAACCAAAAACCTCAGTTTTAATAAACTCAACTTAGCAATGTAAGTTTGCACCTGTATTAATTGATGATTGTGTAAATGCTATATATACACTCCTGTGTTAACGAAAGGTTAATTCCATGCAAAATTTACTAAAGGAACAGTTGAAAAGACAAACAAATGCACCTTTGAAAAGCTGCATTGAAAAAAAAAAAAGACAAACAAAAGTCCTCTGTGCTGATGACCTTGTGTTGGAAAATTTTATGTTACAGATTTACTTCTGACTGTTATAACATTCTGACAATGGAGACTTCCAAAATGTTGATGATAACATTGACATTAATTAATTCTTTGTGTTTAATGTTATTTTAGTCTACATTGATGTAGAGTGTTACTTGTATTTGAAAGACTTTTAGAAATTTCATAAGTACCCAGTGCAGAAAGATTCCTCATACAGGTCTGGTGTCCAGACACAACTTAACTAACTATGATTAATCTTGTGGACATGCACCCAAACAACCTAATATAACCAATCAATATAACGGCAGAATCCAACCATGGAAACTGACCAGTTAAGGGTCTTGCTCAAGAGACCAACTGTGGTTCTTTACTAATGCATTTCCACCAGTACAGTGCAGGAACTTGCTCAAGGGCCTTGGATTTGAACACACAACCTTCTGATCAGTAACACAAAGCCTTAATAACTGAGCCACCCCCCTCTCCCTCCCAAAAGAGACAACTTTCCATTTCAATTTCGACACTTAAAAACGTGCTGGTCTGAAATTGACCGTTTGGTTATGTTGGCGCTCAAGCAAGTCAAGTTATTTTACATGACCACCAATGAAAAGGTAAACACACAGAGTGTTTAAAGATCCAGTGTCTTTCATCTTGCTGGTTATCTTTATCTATGACAGTGTTTTTGTGCTGTGTGTAGACGATGAATGATTTGTTCTCAAAGCCAGAAGTAAAACATGTAAAATTCTCCAGGCTTCTTGTTGTTTTTAGTCCATTTGTCAGGAAATGTCTACATTTTATTACGTAATGGTCCAGATTTCTAACTGGTAGGAACTAGTAGAAGCAGATTTTTTCCCTCTGTTGTATTTTTGGACACTGTTTCTCATCATCATTTGTTCATTCCAGACACCAAGAGTGGAAACTTGTCTCCATTTCACAGAACTCTTGTAAGTTGTGGGAAAAAAAGAAATGGCTAATTTAATAGAGTAATAGGTGAACTTCACACGCACTTGGCTCAGAGAGTGATAGTTGACGTTAGTCTTTGTGTGATGTTATGTTGCATTTAACTGGAAAGAATCTTGTTTACACTGGACCAATTATCCAGCAAAGACATACTAAGTGTCCTGGATGCAATTTATACAAGTACCAGTGATATCTATTGTGAATTGGTTTGTTTTTTTTGTTTTGTTTTTTTGTCCCTTTTCTGTAAATTTAATTGAACGTTAACCTTTCTTCTAAGAAATATTTGGTCTCTGTGATCTGTTGAAATCAACAGTTTGTTAATGTTTCTATAAATATCTGGAACTACAGAGACAAGAGGGTTAGCTAATTTTTCATTGTTACAGGCTTTTAGCCTCATTTGAGACCTGGGTAGAGATTTGATGCTCTCCAGACTTTGGCTTTTGCTGTAGTCAAGTGCTAACATTAACATTCCAGGCAGGACAGTTTGGTTAAGAATGGTTTAGGCCAAATGTGTAAATGCTTGTGTCTTCAGTTCTGTTTCACATGTTGTGGACTCTTTGGATATTGAGATGTTTTTTTAAACCCTGAGTTATATTAAAAGTTAAATTGTTGCTCTAAGTTTTATTATAGTTTGACTTGTATAAATATAATGCTGATTATTAAACAAGGTTGAAATTTTGGTTCAACTGAAATGATAACTACAGGTCTAACTTAATGCAGGTTAACGCAATGGAGTCATAGTATCTCAATATATTACATTTTTTAAAAAAAAATAATTATTCTGAATATATTATCTAAATAATAATTAATTTACTACATATCAGTAGTTTGCAATATTCCAGTAGTTAAAGAGCCCTTAAAAAAATCCCTTAACTTCACTTTCAATCACAGGAGAAATGGTGTAATTAAAGCTACCCCACATTTCTACAATATTATACACTCATGGTTTTCTTTAACTTAACGTGGACAGAATTAGCATGATTAATCCAAGATGAGACAGTTTGTATAAATTAGACCCAGTTTTCAGTCCGCCTCAGCATTCTCTCAGCCTGCAGCTTCACAGCAGCCTGGTTTCAATTCCAGGCTGTGTCTCTTCTACACATTTTCTATAAAATATGTAAATTACTGTATGTGATCTGGCATTTCATATGAAATATTGCTGTATATTTCACTTTACACCAAATGTACCATCTGTATACCTGCTCAGTGAGGCATCTAATCAGCCTTTCATGTGGCAGCAACCTAATACATAAAGCCATGCTGTCATGGTCAAGCAGTTCAGTGATTTAGTCTAAATTTTTTAAATGGAGAAGGAATGACTTTAGAGTGAGGGGGGAAAAAAGTAGAGACAGGCTCAACAAAACTGGACAGTTGGGGAAAATGTTGCATTTCTGCTGTGACATGCATCAGAATTTACCATGAACAAGGATAAAGTGTCATGAAGCACATGTCCTCTCAAACTGGTTCAGCATGCATGACAATAATGTCAGTGAACTCCGGTGGCTTCTACAGTCACTGAGTCTACTACAGAACCTTTAGGATGCAGTGGAACAGGAGATTTATGGCATAAATGTGCAGCAAATATGTGATATCATCATGTTGACCTGGGTGGGAATTCCTCTTTCTACCTCCTTCACAAATCCATGCCAGGAAGAATTTAGGCTTGGAGCAAATTGGGATTTTACAGAGTATTATGAAAGAGATGTGACTACAGCAGAAGCATACTATTCAGGATGATGGAAACATGAAATAAGGCTTATTGTTGATCTGTTTAAAAAAATTTATTTGAATGCCTTCATTCTACATTATACCATCTCTGATGTAGTCATAGAAAACCTTTAGTGTATTTTTTAAAAAATGTGTTTATCCTGTTACATGGATTTACCAGTTACCAGTTTGCTGTGGACCAGTGGTTAGCTTAGAAGAAATACAAACACAGAAATTGAATAAAAAACGTAAAATGTAAATAAAAAGCTGGAATACAATGTAATGGAAGAAAATAATCATACAATGTTAAACATAATATAGTAATAGGATGAATTATATAAACAGCATGAGTTCATTCATACAACAAAGTTTATGCTCCTCAACAGATTCCTGTATTTTTAAACATTGTCTTAAAATATGATAAACTTTTTTTTGTCCATACAATGGAGTATTTTTAGATATAAAAATATAAATGAATAGCTATGTATTAAAAGCAAAACGTGTCACATGTGTTCAGTTTTTAAAAGGTAAAAACATTACAAACATCCAGTGCTGTGTCCTGTAGGGTTTTATTTGTCACCCCCCATTAAACACTAGTGCACATAAAAACCCATTTACTCCCACATTCTAAACAGAAGTAAGGTGTTTTGTTTTTTTTTGGTCACAATTTCTATCTTGTTCATGCAGAGTCTGATCTGGCCCTCTGCATCATAAAATCTAAATGGACCAAATTGTTAAACAGAAATAAACACATCTTACAATAATAAACGCATCTTAAAACACTAGAAATAAAGACATCTTCCACTACTAACAATAATGTACTTGAACTATATTGACCTGGATAGTATTAAAATAGTGCATAAGAGTCCACTAAAAGGGAAAAGGGATTTTCCCCAGGACTTATCCAAGCAGATCTATTGTATGTACAACTTCTTTTTCAAAATGTCAGGGAAACAGCTGTCCTTGGAATGTTCTCTGTCAACATCAACTAGTTCATCAGAAGCTCTGTCCTGGGTCTGATCATCATTCTCACAGTCTTAAAAGATTGTCTGTCATGGGTTGGGTAGGACTCAGTGGAAATATTATGCCAGGTGCCCCAAAAGATACCATTTCGCACTCCTCTATATCTTGTCTCATAATATTTCCCATTCAGGTTTGCAGCCATGCATGCATCAAACCACCAGCCAGAGCTATAGTAGTCTCCACAGTTTCCTGAGGTGTACTGATCATTGTCCCTATCTGGAGTGGTGAAGTTCTTTTGGTTGTGGTTGAACTTTTTGCTATACTGCATAGCATCTCCAGCTGTGCCTGAATATCCTTCTATCGTCAGCCTGTAGTATTGACTTTCATTGGCCACATGAAAGTGGTCGTATTGGGCATATTCCTTAATTCCATCCAGATCTTCAAGTTCAATGCGCAGTACCATGGCTTTAGTTGCGGTCAGCCAATGGATCTTGTCATTACCTAGCCAGAACTCGCCCGTTAAGTTACCAAAACCCTTCTTATATTCATTCCAGGTACGACTGAAGCTGATGCTTCCATCGAAGCGATGCTGAATTAAAGTCCAACCTCCACCAGAGGACTTCATGTCACAAAAGACAGGGAAAGTCCTGTTGCCTGATCCAGTTGGTGTCACATTGTAGATGCCACTTGTTGGGTATCTCATGATGAAGTCAGAACAGTCTTGGGATGGTTTATCTGTGAGCAGTGGGAACTCTTGTTAGTTTATTAATTTTATTTACTGAAATAAAATGATGTTTTTATAGTTAGCAGTGAATAATATGCAAGGAATAAAACAGGGTGTGCTGGTATAGGAAAATAATCCACGGTAGGGTGGTGAGATAAGGCCCAACAGAAAGAGTAATTTTACCATTAGTAGTAGTACTAATGTAACCATTGAGTTTTTTTTTGTTTTTTGTTTTTTTTCAAAAGCAGCACATCCAGAAGTGTTTTAATCCTATTATTCAACAGTGATTTGTCAACAATTTAAAAAAGTGAATGGTGAAGGGCACATCATGCTTTTATAGTTGCATTTAATGTTGTGGAATGGTTAGTGTTGCACAAAAGGTATTCTACCCTGAAGACTTTCCTGTGACAGAAAATATACTGACTGGTACAAAGCACTAAGACTGGAGACTCATAAATCTGTTTATTATTAGGTTTAGATCATGTAGATCCTCTGCTATACAAGTCTGAGTGAATGAGCTGTCTCTATAGAAATGGTAACATGATTGCATTAATATAAACCTGTGATTTGCCTGCTAGCTGGTACTACTGTCTGTAATTAAAATTAATGCTAATAATGAGGTTACACCAGTGATGGTTCTAGACCATCTCAGCTTGAAGGCCAGGTTTTGACCATATGCTTAGCTTCTGAAAATTTATAGAAGGAATCTCTAGTGTCACAGCTTTGCAATGTTCAGTAAGTTGTTTGTTTTTTTTTTACAATGGGAAAGTCTCCATGATAAAATGATTTTGCTATTTCAGATTCCTCATTTAGAGCCCACCATGTTTGTAACATGAGCAATGGCCCCCTCTGGCACCCCCCCCCCTCCTTAAGAGGTGCCACTGGTAGACTAATCTTTACTTTGGATGCATCTATGTTCATCTATGTACCAAACATGGTAGCATTCTTTTTACATTGTTTAATGTGCCCCATTTGCAACTTTTTTTAATCCTGGACTAATTACTGTGAACTTTGTAATGAACCCCCATTCTGCTAAAATAGATACATGACAAATGATAGTATTGAATTCTTCCAGCTTCCTGTGTTTCCCAAAAGCGGAACATCTGTTATTCAGTTGAAATATTACATCCAGTTATCATCCACTGATCCTTTTAATCAATTTAAATTTTGAGCAAGGTCTCAGACCAACAGTACAGCTGGAGAGCAGCTGTTGGTGGTTATGTTTATATTTTATAATTTTCTGTTATCTACCTTGATTGTTTTCACCTTAATGTTTTAATTCTAGAGATACAGATGTCCCCAAATGAACTCCACCCAGACCACAGATGTAATTAATCAAAAAAGTTCTGACATTCACAAGCACTGCAGGCTTTTGGTGCAACACACAGGCATAAATCATTTTGCCATTGTACCGTAAATATTTTTTAGCTCTATCTTTCAGTGATCATCAGTTTTATCATGTTATCATGTAGCCCTAGCATTAAGCGAATCTACTACAAAAGATACCATGTAAGCATATGTATGTTTCAGGATATTTTTATGCCTTTGGCACATAACCATTCAAAGACCCATAAAGAGCAACACATTCCTTACCTCTGTTGTTGTTTGATGATTCACGGCTGTTGAGTATTGACTGAGGAGTTGGCTCGAGATCACACTGACCATGACAGTTGCCAAGCAGCTGCTTCTCTAAGCCCTGTCCGTCATCCATGTTGTTAACAGTGACTGGCTCCTTTTTATTTCCATTGTTGGTGTGCCCACCTGGGATTTTGTGTAAGGTTGACCCGGTCATTCTGTTTACAGCAACTGGGTAAGTGTTCCCATTATTGTTATCTATTGAATGTCCTCCATTATTGCCCTCTGTTGAGTCAGCGGATCCTAATGGAGTTTTCCTATATTTATGATATGTGTCAGGAGGATTGTCTAAGGATCGGGTTGCCTGATTCACCTCTGTACTAGCCTTGACCGTGTCCATAATAAAAGGGTTTGAGTTTCTTGCTCTGTTTTCATTGGTGCTTTCTGTAGATGTGGATGACACCTTTGAGCCTGTACTGACCTTGACCTTGTCCATAATGATAGCCATTGAGCCAATTGCTCTGTTTTGGATGCTGTCCAGAGAGTTGGGTTGTAAATCTGCCACTGCACCAGACTCTTGACCATCGCTTGCACTCTGCAACTCTTTGTTTCCTGTGTCACTATGAGAGCTTTTGGACTCCGTTTCTTGGCTGGGTTTTTTGATTCTGTGATGAACATGTTTTTTTGACACTTTCACTCCAGAAGTGTTTTTGTTTTGCTCTACATGATCTTGATCCATAAAATGTTGTGTTGTTGTTATAATAGGAGGAGTAAACTGAGGCATTTTGCTGTGTTTGTCCTTAAACTCAGTTTTCGTTGTGTATGGGGTGGCTGCGGTAGTTGTATAGTTTAACTCATTCCTCTCAGTGCTTACCACAACTAGAGGCACCTTCCCACCAGGATTCTGAATGCTTCCTACACTAAGCAGTTTCTTATGGTTTTCCTGGTTTGGATCTACATTGGTAGTTCTGAATGGGTTTTTTCCTGCTCTTCTATCAGTGCCTTTTGTCTTTTCCACAACAGATGGTTGTGAGTAGCTTCCAATATTATTTACTGTTTCCAAAACCAGATCCTGTTCTGAACTCTCACCAGGTTTTTCAAGTCTTGGTTTGGTCACTGTAGTTTGAGAGGTACTTTCAATCTGGTGATTACCCATTGTGTGTAATAAATTGACTGTAGGGGCAATTTTTGCTCTTTTTATATGAGCTTGATCCATAATACCATGTGTTGCCAGAGTGGGCCTGACTGATTGACTCATGTCATAGGCTGTCCTATTTAACTCCTTATTATGGCTGGATAGAGGTTTAGAATCAACATGTGTTGTCCCATTGGTCATCGTATAATCAATTACTCTACTTGTGTTTTTTGGCCCTCCTGAGCCAAATGCTTTACTTTCATTTACTGGTATTCTTTGCAAAATATATGCTTTTCTATCTCTAGGATCCTTACTTAGACGTATTCCTGTGGGATTGATTCTTTCTGGTTGGTTTGTGATTTCTTGCTGCTTCTCTTGTCTCTTAGGAAAAAGTCCAGTGGGAAGGTGTCTGCCACTTGTCATCACATCACTTCTTAACGATGTAGTTTTGTTGTTCCTTAGTGACTTTTTTCTTTCAGTGTCCATACTCATGGGGTTTGAACTCTCAGTCTGTCCATTCCTTGGTTGTGTCACGTTACGGTTTCTGACAAAATCAAAACGTCTTTTGGGTAGGTCACCATTACTATAAAGACTGGGATTTCTACCACTTACATCAAGCCTGGAATCAGAAATAGGTGATTCTGATGTCTCTTGTTGGCTTACAGTATCACTTGTGTGATCTCGAAAAGGATACATTCCAGCCTTCCTCTCAGAAATTGTACCTGGTTTCAATGGGTTTTTGAAGATATAATCCATTGCTCGTGGATTTATTTGATCAGTTGTAGCATGAGATCTGCCTGAGATGGGCGATCTTGGTGTTTCTAGTTGACTGACTGTCTCAACCTTATTAATTGGAGTTGATACCATTGTGGCATTTTCAGAGTTACTGTATACCATTTGTGGATTTATTTGGTTTACTTTAACTGTAGCATCAACTCTGCCTGTAACTGGTAATTGTGGCATTTCTAGTGGAGTGTTCATCTTAACTTTGTTAAGTGGGTTTAAATCAGTTTCAGCCTTCCTCTTCTTATCTGTCCCAGGATTGAATGTGTGTTTAAAAGTACCGTCCAGTGTTCCTGGATGTGTTTGATTCACTTCAACTGCGTCAGTTATGCCTGAGATGGGTGATTTTGGCATTTGTAGTCGACTGCCTGTCTCAGATGTGTTAAATGATTGTGAATCCGTTCCATTGTTACTCTTTACATCTATGCTGTGTGTGAAAGGGTTTTGAGAGTTCACTGATTGTGGATTTATTATATCTACACCAGCTGTGGAATTAGCTCTATCTGAGATGGATGATCTTGAATTCTTTACTCCACTAACTGTAGCAACATTATGGACTTTTTTTGGATCCCTTACAGCATCATTCTCTGAATCTGTGAGAGTTCTGGATTGGTTTTTACTGTCTAGTATTTGTAGATTTGTTGGACTTGCATCAACTGTGACATCGGTTATGCCAGAAATGGGTGATCTTGACGTCTCTTGTCCAGTGACTGCCTCAGTTTTGTTGATTGGATTTGAATCCATTCCGTTGTTATGCTCTGCATTTTTGCTAAATTTTAATGAGGTTTTAGAGTTACTGCTCTGTTTTTTTGCACTTATTAGATCTACATCAGCAGTGGCATTAACACTGTGTGAGATGGGTGACCTTGAATTCTTTACGCCACTGACTGTATCAACATTATTAACTGGGTTTGAATTCATTACAGCATCACTTTCTGAATCTGTGTCCGTATTTAAAAGTTTTTTACTGTCTAGTGTTTGAGGACTTGTTGGACTTACATCAACTATGCCATAAATTATGCCAGAGATGTTGGATCTTGACATCACTTGTCCACTTACTGTCTCTGCTGTGTTAAATTTTGAATCTATTCCAATGTCAATCTTTGCATCTGTTTCAGGTTTAAATGTATTTTTAGATTTGATTTCCAGTGTTTGTGGATTTATTTGACTTACGTTAACTGAGACATTAGCTTTGCCTGTGATGGGTGACGTTAACTTCTTTTGTCCTCTGATTGTGTCATCTGTGTTAACTGGGTTCACTTCAGCATCCCTCTCTGAATATGCTCCTGGTTTTAATGGTTTCGGCTTGGTAGCGCTAGCACCATCATTATCAATTTCCTTTTTTTCCTTGTTTTTCAAGGTTGGTTGTTGTATTATACTGACACTCCCTTCTTTAGCCACATTGCCATTGTTATTGCCATCAAAAATATAGTATCTTGATTCTTTTTGTCCAGTGTCAGCAACTTTTTTTTTATCCACTTTGTCCTGTTGTTTTCTGGTAAGTTGTTTCATGTTCGGTTCATGTTCTCTGTTGTTTTGCGTATCAGTGCCAGTCAGCAGTCGTTTTTCCCCCAGTACTTTGTCATCTTTTGGTGTTTGATGTTGTTTTATTTCTACATCATCATCATCATCATCATCATCATCATCCTCTGCAACTGTAGAAGGGATACTCTTCACCTTGCCTTTTGCAGTCAGGGTTCCACTAGGGTACATCTCATGTCCAGCTTTGATTGTGTTGACCTTATGTTTTTCATGCTGTGTAGGTTGTTCACTGTCTAGATCTCCAGGAAAAGATGATTCAGCCAGTTTATCCATTGGAGACTGTATGATGATCTTTTTTGTGGTTGTAATTGAGGGCCCCTTTCTGACCTTACTCATACTCTCGCTTATAGTTTTTTCTTGTGACGGTTTAGTTCCTTTTGGCCCACCATTGGTCTCAGCCCTTGGTTTAGTGGTACGTGAATTTAAATTCCTCTCCTGATTGGTATTCCTTTGTTTTCCGAAGGATGTTGGATTTATATCCTTTGCATTGCTGCTGATGATTATAGTGTCTTCCACTGTAGATCTTGAAGTGGTTACTTGAACTGTACTCTCTCTCTTGGCTAAGTCCTGCTGTCTCTCCTTGGTGTTGAGAGTGCCCCTAGAAGCTTGAACCCTTTCTACATTCTCCACTTTATCATCTGTCTGTATATTCCAGTCCATTCCTTGCCTCTCCTTACACTCACGACAGTCTTCTTTAAGCTGGTTCACCATCTGTGTCAGGCTTTGCAGTTCTCTGGCCATCTTCTCCAGCTCCCTGAAGGACTTGGGGAGCTGAACAGTAAGAGGAGGAAGAGTGATGCGGTAAGGGCATGTACTTTCCCCGTCCTTGCACTGCCCTAGAGGCTTTAACCTCACCCATGAAGCACTGTTCTCAGATGGATCCGGGCAGCTCTGAGATGCCACTAATGTTAGCAGACTGCCCCACACAGAAAGCATAGACAGCCACATTGTGTCCTGTTCGTTAGCTGTATCTGTTGGATCTGCTCAGAAGTGTTAGAGGGAGAGAGGACTATAGGAGCACCTCCCTTTCTGAAAGCTGTTTGCACTCAGCGAGAACCAGTGACGTGGATGAACAGAGGGTCTCTGGACAGGAATTTCCCGTTCAGTAATTAACCGTCTTTTTTTTTAATAATCATTTTAGTGTCTATGTAGAATAATTTACAGCTGGGTGCAAATATTTTTTACAATTTATTCATAAAAACTTAGAATTTATTTTTTTTTAAATGAATGGTTTATCCAGCAACAAGACAACAATCCAAAACATGGCAATCAGACTGGCCAAAAAACTACATTTTAACAACTATGTCAAGAAAATGGCAAAAACTCCAACTGAGAGGGTTCAAAAGCTGTTTAAAGGATACAAAAGAGGACAGATATAAAGGCATAAGGTGGACATATAAATTATAGGAGCATATTTACACATTCAGAAAGAGAAATACAAACTTTTGAACTGATATTTTGTTTTTGGGTGTTGTTGTTTTTTTTTTTTTTTACCATTTATACCTTTATTTATTTTAATTGGGATAATATCAGTGGTGGAAAGAGTACAAAACACACTGAATTGAGAAAAAATACTGCTCCTATAGTAATAATTCACCTTAGTAAATGAAGTGATCAAGAAAGTGACTCAAGTAAGAGTACATTAGTCATCTGCTTGAGTAATTCCTTTACAAATGACATTTTTACATGTCTACAATTGATAAAACTAATCTGAAAATACTCTATTTTCTGTTTTGTTGTTAGATGTGAACACCGGCTAAATAACTGACAGTGTATAGAGAAAATTATATAGCAGTGTATAGCCAAAGTAGCTATTTCATTTGTAGTATTTAAATATTAACTGAAGATACGTAATAAATTGGGCAAGGGATTCTCATCTGTCTCCACTGTCTCAGACATTGCTACAGCTGACTAAGTGTTTGTCACCTGAAATGTAGACCTTTTGCAGGAAACTATTGTGATCGGGTCTCGAAAGTTATTTAAAATTTTGACTGGGTTAGATGCCTTTTTTTACTCTGTAAGAGTGAGCAAAAAATAAATCTGAGCAAAAGGGTTATTTTATTTTTTAAAAAGTCCTGTTATTTAGTTATAGTCACAAAGTACTGTTACAGAAAACCATGTTCTCAAGTACTGTAATGAGAGTCCATGTAGCTTATTATAATCAATCCCAGGGAACTATAGGGATATTTAAGAATACATGAAATGCCTTGCTGCTATATATAAAATTTTATTTGTCTCGAATTTTTGAACGTAACTGAATGTTGTATATTATGTTCAAAATTAATGTGAGATTTGACTCCTGTGACCCGCAATACAGACTCAATAGCAATCATCCTTATCCAGAGCAATGAGATTTGTATTCTCTATTTAAAAAAATATTTCCTCATGCTAGTCCAACAGATCAGGGTATAAGCTTAAAAACTCACCACTTTTGAGAGAATTTAGTACAGCATGAAAAGAAAAAATGCAAGTTAAAGATTTTTATAAATTAAATTGGTGCTCATATAGGTGAAGAGGAAGGTCATCAGTCTTGACAGCCAGAGGAAGTTTATTCCACCATCTGGGTACCAGCACAGAAAATATATAAAGTTTCTGGTTCAGTTCTGGATTTGAAGTCTATAAACACAGTTCATAATCATTATTTACAAAACATTATTTACTTGTTACAAATTGTAAAGCTGTTTAGCGTGCCATAGAACTTTTCCCAAAAATGTCCAAGATTGTTTTATTATTCCTATTTATTTCAGGAGATGTTATTTGGGTAGCTGGATTGTATTGGTTATTGCTTGCAGCTGGACAGATTAATGCAATAATAAATAAAAAAAACTCCAAAGTCTCAACTGGCTTTGGGGCTTACCTCATTTTATCTTTCCTTGTGCTAGAATGATTTAAGTGAACAAAGTATTTGTTAAAATGGTATCTGTGATACGGATAAGGATAAAAAGCCTTCGAAATGCGTTTTCTCTTGAAGTGGCTGTTTTGTAGACATGCAATCTGGTGCATTGCTCTGATCTGGAACACACATTGCGCATTTGCACTTTCTGCATACATCATAACCACAAGTATGCGAGCATACAGATGTGTGAGATTGATCCTGGCAAGCAGATACACAGCATCCTGTCTCTAATAGCATACACACATACACATGGTAATATTTCCAATGCATACTTACTCTTACTCTTCTGTAAGCTTGTCCTGTCTAACCTTACCTTCTGCTTTAGGGAAAAATCTGGTCTAAGACCAGACATGTAATCTGGAATTGTACAATTCTTTTATTATGCACAAATCACAAAGACATGACCATGTATGGTTAGAGCTATTTTTGTGAAGTGCCCATTAAACATCATGGCTTGAATTCCACCTGCGATGGTTCAACCAGTCAGTGTCTCTGCCTATATAAACACTGTGATTTTTCCATAAACCAACTTGCACAAACATCTGACTGTCATTCGGTCTGTACTTATACACTAGTGAACAATATTCTGCCATTTTCAGCCCTCTTAGTGTGACAGTGATGTGCCATTTGGACCAGATAAGGTTTCTCATGGACCATTGCTCATTGCAGCTTTTTTCCCCATAACAGAGTATTTCAAATGATCTCTTTCTTTGCAGAAATCATTATGTATAAATGGCAAACTGTGAGTGAAATACAAAATAAACATCTGGAATTGTTAATTCACTCTGAATGAACAACAGATAACATCAAGTCCAAATGTTTGCACTGTGAAAACCTTGAATTAATTAAGCCTCGGGCTTATATCCTTCTAATACCTTTCACTGATGCTCCTAATTTACCCAGCATGATCCCTTTCTCATTTTGAATGATGAGTAAAACATTTTTCAATACACATTTAAAATGGTAAGTGGTTTGATTGGTTAAGTCTCATTCCCTTTCATAAAGTACCCTCTCAAACATGAAGTACCCTCTCAAAATATTGTTATACACACTTTCCTAGGAAAATCTGTATACCCGCGCATTTATCCAAATATCAGTCTTTAGAGTTTACACAAAATTGTATAAAAAAATAAAAATAAAAATCACCTGTTTTTCAACTGTCCTGTTTTGGTGAGTCTATGCCCACTTTAGCCTGGTATAGAACCCAGTGTGGTTTCCCATCCACCTCATAATTCAACATGTTATGCATTGTGAGATTCTTTTCTACTCACCATTGTAGAGTTGCTATCTGAGTAACTGTAGCCTTGCTGTCAATGTCCAGTCTGGCCATTCTCCTCTGACTTCTCTCATTAACAAGGTGTTACTGTCTGCAGGTCTGTCACTCACTGGATGTTTTATGTTTTTTGCACCATTCTGTGTAAAGTTTAGAGACTGTGTACGAAAATCCCAGGAGTTTCTGAAAAACTCAGCAGTTTCAACTATGACATTGTGAAAGTCACTTAGATCACATTTTGTTCCCCATTTTATTGTTTGATGAGAACATTACCTGAGACTCTTGACCTGCATCTGCATGATTTTATGCATTTCGCTTCTGCCACATGACTGGCTGAGTGGACATTTGCATGATTGACCGGGGTACCGGTGATCCTATTAAAGTCGTCACTGAGTGTATAGGAAATTTTTGTGTAATCATCTCTGGACTCATTTTAAAGGCTCATTTTTTGTTTTGTAGGTGATCTCTAGGCTAAAAATTTACTATAAATACAGAACGATTGCAGATAAATTACTTTCCAAGGAACTGTAACTGATTTTTTAAAAATATATATACAAATACACACACACACACACACACAGATATATATATATATATATATATATATATATATATATATATATATATATATATATATATATATACATACACACACATAATATGTACACTTTGTGTGGGAAAATATTTATTACTATGAGTGCCTGAAATGAGAGATTTAATGTTCTTCAGGTTCAAAATAAATAATTTTGAATTGTGTTTATGTATTATAAACTTGAAAAGTAGGACAGAAATTGTGTTTAGTCTAGCAGCAGTACATTTCTGTGGGTTAGGGCACCTGCATTAACACTATGCCTTCACTGTGTATATTATAAATAAATGAACACTCCTAACACTGAGTCTTGGGGCTAGCTCACACTGTAGTTGCCTGTGTGAAAAATGGAACCGTGATAACAACAATGGATATAGGGCAGATGTAAAGCTTGTTTCATTTTGAGTAAAATGTTGGGTAAACAATCTTACACACTTTGATTATTATAAGAATTGAAATAAAGACAGTGTCTACACACTAAGTAGACAAATAAGGTGGTATTTACATTTAATTATATAATACAGTATGTGTATTGGTCAGTGGCCAGTTTTTTTAAGGTTTTTTTTTTTTTTTTTTTTACAGAAAATCATAAATATGCAAAAATATTTTTAAATGTATACAGAATTAAATGTTAATTTTATTTAATGGTTTTCATTTCCATTTTTGTTCCTTGAAGCATGGATTGGTCATATGACTGATTTGCTTTTCAGTCCAACACCAAGTAATACCAAAACGCCAACATTTACTGGATACTTTTACCAAATAATAACATTATCATTTTTTGTTCCACGTACACTACTAGCTCATTATTTAGTCATACCTTAAAACTCTCAAATGTTTTTAGATCTATTATGTGTGATTTCATTCAGTGTATCATTCAGTTCATGGATGAAGAAAACAAGGTAAATGAAATTTAAAAATGTTTTCTCAACATAAAACCTAATTGTGTTAAAGTATGCATGTGACTGATAACCTGTTTGTTGTTGCACTGAACAAGTGAGAATAAGAGAAAAACAGAATAGTTAGACTAAGGATGGTGATTTGGCCACGTAGTATGTTTATGCAGAAAATTTGATAATAACAACCTCTGGTCAATTGTTATGAGTTCATAACTAAATGTTGAAGCAGAAACAGTAACGATTTATAGCCTTTGTGTATGTGTCTTTATCCATGAAAACATAGCTGCTGTATCTAATAGCTTCCAAAACATACTATTTTATTATATTAGGCCTCTGTATGAAATGACTGGAATTAACCAGTTTTTCCATTTAGTTCTAACTGGTTTAGATATGTAAATTTGAATTTGGTCCAGATTCTGAGAACTGTGACTAAAAGTGAAACTTAATGTGGATAGTAACTGCCAAACAGCTGTTTGTACTTAGTGCAAATGGACAGTACTTTAAATAAATTGTCAATGTAATTGACTGTTGAAGCACATTCATAAAAAAAAAAACACAGAGAGTAAAAACATTGATAATACATATTTATATACATACACATTTATACAAAGTCAGAATTCTCATACCCGTGTCTTTTCATTTTTTATCATCTCTTGTTGTTATTGTTGTTGTTGTTTTTTTAAGGAGAACTATCTTTTTTTTTCAATACACAAAGACAATAGGCCACAAATGCAACATAAAAAATTACTGCAAGAGAAAGACCGAATGACATTGCCGTTTAGGAGAGAACATAAAACCAGCAATGTGCCCTCCTAAACCTCTAGATGTGGAACGATGATTTCTGGAGCCTACTTTACTATAATAATTGTTACAGTGGACCTCTGTGCTTCTTCTGCCTGTACAGAGTAATAGTAACATTTAAATTAAAAGCCCACAGAAACCTCACGAGAGTTGAATGACTGTCATGAACACTACGAAAACACATCATACATTATATGTCTATTGATTTTAGCAGCTGTTACGTCGGATTTAAGTGACATGTACAGTACCTGATTTTGCACCACTGACAGAACGTCGTATGTGGTGGGATGATGTTTCTCGTTCAACACTTGTATAATGTTTATGTCCTAAAGTTCTTCGGTTTTCAAAAGAAGCGTACAACCAGTAAAGAAAGTGCAAGAAAGTAGCTACCTAAACGGCAACGAGTTAACGCAAGTCTCACAAGTCTAACGGCAGATGCAGCTGTCAAATTTGCATAATAACTTTATATACGTTTGGCATTCAGTTTACTTTTTAAATGTTTACATAGCACCACCCATCACATTGCAGGGCATTCTAAGTCTGTAATCAACCATGACGATGTAACACAGTAATCAGAAGTAGAAAATGTGGAGAGAAAAAAAATGCATTCACAACACAGCTAACACTGCTGAATTTGACAACTGCACCCACATTTAAGCCCCAGTGAGGATGTTTTGGATTTTTTTTAATAACTTCTTTTTATGGGGATTTGCTGTCAGGTGCTTGTTCCAAACATAAAAGTTAATCAATATTTATCCAGTATATACAGGAAGATTGACTGATTACACAATTTGGAGACCAACAGACCAAAAACTCCTGATTGGGGCTTTTAAGACAAGGAGATGACTATTTTAGGCTTGTTGTGCTCTGTAGATCAGAGGATAAAGGCTGAGAGAAGAGGAGAGGGCAGAGAGGGTTCCTGGAGAGAGGAGGGTTAGATCACAGCTGGCGGTTCCTGGAATTAAAGGTCCATTTACTGCTGTTCTTAAAGGAGACCAGGTCACAGTCCCAGCTTCAGTCTGACTCTCACCAAACCAGGCTGCAACTGAACAAGACCAAGAAATAAAGTGTAGAGTCCATGTTAATCCCACATTTTCAGAAAACATAAAACATATAATAAACAGCATAATCCCCCCCCCCCCCCCCCCCAAAAAAAAAAAACAACAAAAAAAAAAAACCTTGATGTTTAGTAATATAGTAATATAGTTTACATTGCTCGAAAACCTTGTTTGTTTAATGCTGGATTTGATTTTTTTTGGTCCTGTTTTCTCAGTTTCATAAACATGAACCTGACCAGAGCCAGCAAATGAAACGTGAATAAATCTGACACATTTACATAATAAATATTGATATGTTAGTGTGCATTTCCCATGTTTAATTAATTAATTAATCAATTTCAGTATCAATCTAAAAAGTACTTCATAAGAATACTTAGAAATATAATATTAAATGATCAATATAATAATAAATAAGCAATAAACCAGCACAAATATAGAGCACAAACATAGTGAAGTTAATTTTTAATATAATATACAAAACTTGTGAGGTAGGATGACATTAATAAGCAGGGTTGCCAGGTTTCAGCCAAATTTCCAGTGCAACTACATCTCAAAAGCCACACAGAAGACCTGAATCTATCCCAAAAAATTCAGCTAAGGGAAAAGGGATTCCTCCCCTTCTTTTCTCAGCACTTGTGTGGGAAAAAAGCTTAGTGTGCACATGCATTATTTATGGACTGACATTATCCATTCCACAATCCTCTTTTCCCAATACAATTTGCCTTTGCTTGTGGCCATGCATTTTTAAACTAGCCCAAGCTGGCAACCCTGTTTATAACTGTCCTGTCCACTCAAAAAATTCATAGTAAACATTCTTGGGGCAGTGTGTTTCTTGCCCCAATGGGTCTCTATTACCACTAGTTGCAACACCCATATTTGCTCACTAGGTGTAAGCCTAATAAGAACTTTATGGAGTAAAATCGGCCATAAGCACGCTGCGCTGCAATTGCGCAACATCCAGAAAGGTGAGTGCTCAATGGAACATCAGGTTTGTTTGTTTTTTAACTGTTGGTTAAAGGAGGTCATTTGTACTTTAACTGAATTTAAACAGTATGGATTTGTGAATAAGGACTTAAAAGGCTGATATAAATGGTGGGGCTCTCCCACAACTGCATCTGTGGATAAGCCTCCACTGATGCATTTCACAAGATTTTTTTCTTAACAGTTTAACAAACATCTTCTGAAGGATGGTTACCAGTAAGTGTTGGTGTGCAGGCCCTATCTGAGGGTGGGGAGATTTGGTCAGGGTTGATTTGTACAGAAACAGGAATGGGATATAGGGTAGCTCCTCTCTGGCTGTACGGTGTAGTCAGGTGGCTAATGTGGAGCTCCTGTGTACTGCAGCTCTCTGCCCAGCTTTAATCTACACACACAAGAAACTATTAATCACACACACAAGACAATCATGGAGAGCAGATGGCCTCTGTCCTAGCTAAACATTTAAATCTGTTATGGTTCTCATGAACTGAGAGCATTCTCTAATGCCATCTGAGAACAAATAGTGTCAGATCCAGAGAGTGATCACTAAAGGTACCTCAAGATACTAATTAAAGACAAGACATGTTGACATGCATTTCAACACAGAAACACATGCTTCTGGATTGTGCAAACATGACACGAAACCTCTGTGACTAAGCTGGGTAACAAGGAACTAATTTCTGCCTAATTGACATGTACGTTGCTTACATAGTTCATGTACACTTTAAATATTAGTGTTATTTTAAAGCAGACTATTTTTATAATGTTTTGAGCATAATGTTAATACTATAGAACTAAAGTCTATTGTTCTACAGGTTCCCCTTCTGACTAGACACTTGAGATTGTCACAGTTATATATTTAATCCGTGTCTTGCAATTTCTGGATAATGACAATGTTTAGTTTGTCTTTAAATAATGAATATAAAATTGTTTCAAAACAATATAAATATATATTTAAAATAATCTGTAATTAAAGGTCTCCTTTTTTTTGTAGATTTCCATAAGACAGCTTATTTATTATTAGTTTACATTAATAAAGTTTATACCACGGTGCTGATGAATTCACAGTTCTGATTGATCAGAAGGTGTTGATTAATAATACTATAACAGCAGTTCTGACAGAAGTCTCAACTGTAATTTAAATCACAGGTTTATATTAATGCACTCGTTCTAATACGTTATCATTTCTGTAATAACAGCTCATTCACAGGGAGTAGTATAGCACACACTCCACATAATGTATGACTAATAATAAACCGATTCAATAACATAACATTTAACAAAGAAAAACCTGTAATTGTTGATACGGTGAAGTTTTCTGTATGGAGACATTTATTTAACATTTAAGGAAGGAGTCTCCAGTGTTAGCACTTTGTAATTCAAGGGTCAGTAAGTTTTCCACCATGGAAGAGTCTTCAGGAAAGTAGACTGAAGTGCTTTCCATATTCTTGGTAAGATGAAAAGCTACATTTTTGGTCTTATTTAATTTCAAAATAGAGAAGCAAGTTGAACCGGACACCAACAAATTAAGTAATTCTTCTTACTAACCTGTATGCCTGAAATACCTTTACAAAATACTTTTTTGTAACCTATTGAAAAAGAAACAATTTCAGACATTTGACCTTGCTGTGACCATGACCATGTTCAGATCAATTCATTCTAATCAGTTCATCTGCTGGTTACAATAATAATTCCATGTAATGCCTCCAAACATACTGTATGCATGGATGGACGGACACAAAGACAACCCAAAAACAACCAGAAAAAGACAGGCTGGTGAGGGAATGATTGTATATACAGTCATGTGAAAAAGTAAGTACACCCCATGAAAAATGTTGTTTTTTTTGATATATTGGAAACAGTGCCTATTAATGAAACTGATATACTTGAACAAAACGCCAAGGAAAATTTACTTTTTCAATCATTTATTCAACAGAAATGCCAACAGATGTGATATTCTTCTGTGGAAAAAGTAAGTACACCCTTGGCCTCAGAAGCTAGTATTTCCCCCTTTAGCAAAAATATCTTCTTGTAGGCATTTTGCATAATTGTCCTTGCTGGAATTTCCAGGCTTGCTGGAATTTTTGATCACTCTTCTATTTTCTTGCATGTATTGCCCATTTCACATCCCCCCACATTTCAATGACATCAAATCCATGCTTTGACTAGGCCATAACGTTCCGTTTCTTCTTTTTGAACCATTCCTTGATGGAGTTGCTATTGTGCTTAGGATCATTATCCTGTTAAAAGGTCCAATTTCGGTTTAACTTCAACTTTCAGACAGATGTCCTCACATTATCTTCAAGCACTCTTTGATATGATGCAGAATTCATAGTTGAATCAATGAGTGCAAGCTGTCCAGTCCCTGAGGTAACGAAGCAACCCCAAACCATAACATTTCCACTACCGTACTTCACAGCTGGTATGAGGTGCTTCTCCTGAAACGCTGTCTTTGGTCTGCGCTAAACATGTCTGCTATTACTGTGGCCAAACAACAGTCTTTGTCTCAACAGATTTGTCTGTCCAGAGCACATTATTCCAAAAGGCCTGGTCTTTACCTATATGCTCATTGGAAAACTTTAAGTCTTGCAAAGGCTTTTTCCTGGCACGCCTCCCATGCACATCCTGTGATGAAATTTTGGGGTTCTTGGAGACTTTTTGCATCTGACGGTCTGCTTTTGAAATCTGCACCGTTTCTAGATTATTTTCCTTACAGTGGAATTATGTATTTCAAATAATTTGGAGATCTTTTTAAATCCCTTTCCAGACTCATAGGCATCCACAGCCTTTTTTTCTAAAGACCTTACAGAACTTGTTAGATCTTGGCATGACGACACCACACACCTCAATAACAAAGGGAACACCAGACACTAAATGTGAGAGGTTTAAATAACACCTGCACTCCCTAAGCAGGTTCTAATCACTGGCACCCAATTTTGAACACATGATTCTAATTTTATGGATTTCAAGGTATGATAAATGTAGGTGTGTACTTACTTTTTCCATGTGACTTGTCTGTTTTTATTCATTTAAATTGTGAAAATTTATTTATTAACTTATGAACTTTATTAATAGGCACAATTTCAAAGAGGATCAAATGTTTGCTTGTCCAAATATGTCAAAAACAACAACAACAACAACAATTTCCATAGTGTGTACTTATTTTTTCACATGACGGTAGCTGTTATAATAAAATTAATAACAGAAGCTTGCTTCTCTTGCGGATATTCAGTAACATTAAATGTAACCCTAAATGGAAAAAATGACACGATGTGTCATTCTTTAATAAATCAACATTTGTAATTATTGGCAAATTGCTGTGGTACAAGATTAATAAAACACTTCGGGACAAGTTATTTTATACAAAAATAACAGCACACACCATTGTATTGTATTCCTTATTCAGTATGTTACACATGGTTTATTAATGTTAATTAATAATAAATCAGCTGTCATAATGTTAGTTAAGAAAATTTTACTGCAAAGCATACACCTTGATGTATTGTATCCTTGGATATTTGACATTTAACACAACCTAATGGCAAAGACAGTACACTCCATGAGTGTTAAATGTCATATTCCTTATTATGAGAATGCTTTCTCTGCATGCCATAAAGAAATCATGAGATGGCTGAATTATGCACGACGCAGCTTTGCCACCATGACTTAGTTGCCAAAATGTTTTTATTGTCATAATTTTAAAAGGTTATGTCAGTACTAATATAAACTGTGCCCTTAATTAACGGGGGTGAGACAAATTTGTTTGGATGTGGAGTGGAGGAAAGACAGCAAGCAAGTGTTTCATGCAGATCCAAAACAGCACAAAAATGACAGACAAGTCTAAACAACATAAAGGGCAATGAGATATGCAGGCTACATTTTAGCAACACGAAGAGGGAGCAAAATATTTACTTAAACACAACAGCCTTCACGATATAAACAATTTTTTTTTGTTATGCCTTATTCTCAAGTAACAGACTTGTACAGATGAAGGATTGAAATGTTATGGAGGTTAATACGTGTTGTGCTGGATGTTCTTGCATGGCTATGACGGGAACAGCGTGGTGCGGGGGAAGAAAAGGGCTGCTGAGGTTGGCTTTTTATACAAACATCAAACAAGTGCTCACCCTTCTAAAACAAAAATGGCTGCCAGAGCGACTACGCCCAAATGCCCTCCTCATCATCCTATTGGTTAAGATGGCAGGGGTTCAGCCAAGTGCAGCATGGAAAAGAAGATCCGGTTAGTGTGCGAACAGTTCTAGGTAGAAGTGACTGCCAAATAAAGACCCAGGTTCAGTTTGGCATGTTTGGCACTTTTAGATACTTCACATTATTTTGCATTATAAAACCGATCCTGGATCTGTACTTAGTGACAACTTCTACCGATGTGAATCAGAGAAACACCTGTAGGCTTGAGAAGTCATGATTTAACGAGAGATGAGTCTGCAGAGTTGGGATCAGTTCCATTTCATTTAACATGGTAAAAGGACTGAAAAGGAAATTGACACCTGTATGAACAAGGTGTCCAGTTCCAATCCAAAAACCAAAAGATATACTGCTAAAGAACAGCAAGTGAATGGAAATGACCCCATCTCTGATCAGAGGTCTGCTACTTTAAAATGGCTTGCTATGAATGGGAAATCTTTATGAACATTTTATATTCATCCATATTAAAATGCTGAGATATTAAATAATAAAGGAAAAACAAGATGATGGCAATGGCAGAGTATGATAAATTTGAGGAACTGTGTCTGCGCAGTGGATTATGACCTGATCAGGGGATTTCGGAGTTTTGTGGTTAGTCTGGTCAGGGGGCGTTTTCAGATGGCCATCGTCATAGTTATCCGCCATAAGCTTCATCCTATTCTGTGTCTAGGAGAAAAGAGGAGGTGCAGGTGTGAGGGAAAAACAAGGAGGAGAAAGGAGGAAAAGAGACAGAGAGGAGGAGGACAGATGAAAGGGGAAAAAAGAGGAGCAGATATAGAAAATATCGACTAGGTTAGCAGAATGCTTTTGCAAAAGGGTGTAAACCTCAGGATTCCACATGATACAATATGACTGGCATTCATAACGTAATGAGTTAACTTTTGACGATACCAATGAACCTATTAATTAAGGTGAAAAACAATAAGGTATAATAACCTGGTTGCATAAGTGTGCACAGCCCTAAACTAATACTTAGTTGAAGCACTTCTAGATTTTATCACAGCATTTAAGTAATCGTTTCAAGTAATTTTGACTGAGCAATATTTTGCCATTCATCCTCAAAAAAGTATTCTTACTATCTCAAAGTTCAAGATTTTGGAATGGCCCAGCCAGAGTTCATACCTACATCCAATCAAAAATCTGTGGGGTGACCTGTAAAGGGCTGTGCACAGGGGAAGCACAGCCCTCTACAGGTCCCCCCACAGATTTTTGCACAGGGGAAGCACAGCCCTCTACAGGTCCCCCCACAGATTTTTGATTGGATTTAGGCATGAACTCAGGCTAGGCCATTCCAAAACCTTGAACTTGTTTTGGTGAAGCCATTCCTTTGTTGATTTGGAGGTTTGCCATGGGACCTTGTCAAGGTGAAATTCCTCTTCATCTTAAGTATTTTAGCATAACTCTTAAGGTTTTGCACCAAAATTAACTGGTATTTGGAGCTGTTCATTAATCCCTCTATCCTGATTAAAGCCCCAGTTCCAGCTGAACAAAAGCAGGCCCAAAGCATGATACTGCAACCACCATGTTTCCCTGTGGGGATGGTGTTCTTTTGGTGATGTGCTGTGTTTTTTGTGCCAAACATATTGGTATTATTGCCAAAAAGTTCAACTTTGGTCTCATCAGACCATAATACATTATACCACATGGTTTTGGGAGATTGGATAATTATTATTATTATTTTGGTTAAAAAAGGTTTCAGTCTTGCCAGCTTACCTCATAGCCAAGAAATATGAAGAATTTGGGAGATTGCGGTCAAATGTAGGGAGCAACCAGTACTTGCCAGAAATTGCTTTAATTCTTTAAATGTTGCTGTACACCTCTTGGCAGCCTCGCTAACCAGTGTTCTCCTGATTTTCTCATCAATTTTAGAGGGATGTCCTGTTCTTAGTAGTGTCACTGTCGTGCCATATTTTCTCCACTTGTTGACTATTGTCTTTACAGTGTTCCATGGTATATCCAACGCCTTGGAAATATTTTGTAACCCTCTCCTGATTGATATTTTTCAATGAGATCCTGTACCTGCTTTGTAAGCTCTTGGCCCATGGTTTTTCTAGTTAAATGTTACCAAGATGATGTGAGGAAAATCCTATAGGAACAGCTGAACAGCTGTACTTTATTTTGGGTTAAACAGTCACTTTAATTGATTAAATAGTATTTAATGTGAGTTTGAATGTAATTGGTTCATTATGAACACTGCCACATTCCCAATTATAAAACGGTGTGTACACTTATGGGTATTTGGGTTTTTTATATATATTTTTTCCCCCTGAAAGGATTCTTATTGTTTTTCACTTTAATTAATAGGATAAAAGTTCACAATAAAGGTAGAAAAGGTTCTGATATGAATTTTTTTATATTGTAAAAATCTGCCATTTTAACAGGGTTGTAGACTTTTTAGATCCACTGTATGATATGATACAGCGACCAACTCTGTTCAGTATCTGAGGTAGGACTACTTAACTTGCTAATGATGGTGACATTGAGAAGGACTATTTTAAAAGTATCACAGTTATGGGAAAATCACCTTGCTAGCTTATTTACACATCGGTTTAAAATATGAATAATGTTCATAATGAATAACGACTGGGTCAGTGGTGGCTCATGGTTAAAAGCTTTGGGTTACTGATCAGAAGGTCAGGAGTTCAAGCCCCAGCACTGCTACCACTGTTGGGCCCTTAACCCTCAATTGCTCAGTTGTATGAATGCAATAAATGTAAGTCACTCTGGATAAGGGTGTCTGCCACATGCCATAAATGTAAAATAATAACTGGTGTACACACCAGTTGTCTGTTCTTTTTGATAATAATCGATTTAGTTGAAGTTCAAGTATTATAATCAGTTATAATCTATAATAATGGTTTTATAATAATGGATATAATAAATTATTACAAATCACTGCCTTTTAAATCAGTGCATCAGTCCAAATCTTCCAATCATGGCACTCCTATTATTGCATGGCTCAGATGACACCATTAAGAGAATGTTCCTCACACAGCAAGAATGCCTGAAGTCCAGCTGTATTATCTCTTTTATCATTAAGCATTAAACAAAATGGTTTCTGGTGGCAACCAAACAAACAACATGATCATAAAAGCTACAACTCCTCTCTGACTCTGAGTCTCTCTCTCTCTCTCTCTCTCTCTCTCTCTCACACACACACACACACACACACACACACACACACACACACACAGTCCGTACCTGCTGTTTGAGCTGCTGCACCAGACGGTCCTTCTCCCTCCGTAGCTGCGCCACTTCCTCATGCGTCTTTTTCTTTTTGGACGAGGACAGCTCCAACAGGGCAATGTTAGCGTCCTTCTCACTAATAGCAGCCAACAAAGCCTCCTGTCTACAGGACACAGTTGCTGTTACTTTAAAAGGGTACAAGTCAAATGACACTTCAGTTAAATCCCTCTACAGCACAATTTCCCCTTAAAACTGCCTTATTAGGAGCAGCAGTACCCAAACTGCAGTGTATTTGTCAGAGGTTTACATTGCAAGCGACCTATTTTCACCGAGTTCATGCATATATAAAATTAATAGCATGTTTATGCTCCATTTTCTAAGCATCAGATGTCAGATAGTTTCCCATGAGTGCAGAAGTATGACTCATTTTCTGCCTCCGTTATCTCTGTACAAACATTCAAAGAAAGTGACTCCCACAAGTCACTAATATGAAACTCATGCCTTTTTAAAGTTAAATTCATCACCTACTTTGACACATTGATGGCAATGCATGACTCAACACCCCAGCTAAATCGTGCAAAAAAGCCTCTTAGTTTCCATATCATATCAGCCTTCCCACTCTTTTTAAAGCACTTTCCAGGACTTTTTTTCAAGACTTACAACTGTTGCTCAATAAAGGTCACCTCAGGATGACTCATTTTTATTATCCATCAACAATATAATTCCTAATAACCCGTTACTGTCTGAAATACGCACAAAATTACACACATAATTTCTCAACCAATTATTATTACTTGAGCATGGGTTATGGAAGTGATGTATATAGCCTTGCTCCTTGTTAGAGAAAAGTGATACATACAGTATCTCACAAAAGTGAGTATACCCCTCACATTTTTGTAAATATTTGATTATATCTTTTCATGTGACAACACTGAAGATACTGTGTATAACACTCTGTATAACAGTGTAATTTCAGTGTAATAGTGCAACAATTCTTTTTTTCAGATCCTCAGAGAGTTCTTTGCCATGAGGTGCCATGTTGAACTTCCAGTGACCAGTATGAGGGAGTGTGAGAGCGATGACACCAAATTCAACACACCTGCTCCCCATTCAGACCTGAGACCTTGCAACACTAACAAGTCACATGACACCGGTGAGGGAAAATGGCTAATTGGGCCCAATTTGGACATTTTCACTTAGGGGTGTACTCACTTTTGTTGACAGCGGTTTAGACATTAATGGCTGTGTGTTGAGTTACTTTGAGGGGACAGCAAATTTACACTCTTACACAAGCTGTACACTCACTACTTTGCATTGTAGCAAAGTGTCATTTCTTCAGTGTTGTCACATGAAAAGATATAATCAAATATTTACAAAAATGTGAGGGGTGTACTCACTTTTGTGAGATACTGTATACACATATACATATATGCTATGTAGACAAAAGAAACATTGATTTAAATCTGATCTGGTTTAATATTTAAATTAAATATTTTCAGTTCAACCTGTCATAAATCTCCTTCTACTTCCTCACTAACTAGACACATTTTTCACTGGCATTCTGTAATCCATGTCTGTCACTTTCTGTTAAAATGTTAAAGTTATGGTCTGTGTTTTTAAAGCTGCAGTGTGTTTTTTTTTTGGTATATTGAAGTACTGTTATTGAATCTGTAGTGAAAACTGTTCTTGTCTCCCTGGAAACCTACAATATTTAGAGTCAGAGTTGTCGTCCTGTTTTTCATACTTATATGTAATAATATGTTATCGTCACAGACTCACAGCGCAACCCAAGGCACTACCATGGAGGTGTGCGTGCATTACACTTAAAATGTGTTTGAAATACCTTATTTTATTTCTGCCACAGAGGTTGCCAAATCCTCAAAGGTTACATTAAAGGTTGCAGCTTTACAGTATATCATCCCAAGCCACCAAAGAATATACTATAGAACAAAGTAGCGTTTCCAGAATTGCATAAAAACAATATTTCAAACAAGCCCATAAAACTTTAAATAATAGCTGTTGATATTTTATTGGCTATATATCAGTTGAGGAGTAAATACACCAAAATATGTCAGTCACTTACTATCCCTTTATACTTTGCCAGGCTGAATGGAAACCCTGTATATTGACATGTAATGGAATATCGAAAACCTTGCCAGTGAAACAAGTTTGCAATGATTTGGATCCCCAGACAGAAATAAAGAGCCATGTTTTTAGGTCTTAAACTTGTTTGTATGAGAGATAAATTCATTATGTAATGCACCGTGAATGTGGCTCCAGCTTGACTGGCTGTTTGGTTAACTTCTCGGTTTAGGATTCGGCCTGCTTACAACACACAAGTTTGCCAAGTGTGATGTGTGATAGTGTATGTGACATTTCAAAGCCCCCTTTGATAGTTATGAGGGCATAAATTTTATTATTGATGTTTTTGCTGTTATATGGAACAGTTTGTCTCTCTTTGCAAAGACGCCACCAAATACTACGGAACCCCTTATTTTAAGATGCTTTAGGGTGCTTCCACACTTGGAGGTTGTCTGCTGGTCAGAGTGCTTTTTGTGCTGAAAAAAAGCACCTCATTTGAAATGCACACTGTAACTAGCTATTGTAACTACTATCCTAGCTAGTGGTAGCTTAGCGGTTAAGGCTCTGGGTTACTGATCGGAAGGTCGGGGGATCAAGCCCCAGAACTGCCAAACTGCCACTGTTGGGCACTTGAGCAAGGCCCTTAACCCTCTCTGCTCCAGGGGTGCTGTATCACGGCTGACCCTGCGCTCTGACCCCAGCTTCCTCACAGGCTGGGGTATGTGAAGAAAACAATTTCACTGTACTCTACTGTATATGTGACCAATAAAGACTAATTATAGTATTGTCCAACTTATTATTATAGCAATAATAATCATCAATGATAAAAATATAGACAAAATAAAGGTTATCTCTGGTGATGAGGAGGTTTTTTGCTTTCAATGTAGCTTTGGAGGCTGAAAATCTATTTAAACTGCTCTTGTGACTTGACAATATGTAAGCACAGTTAAAATGGGACATCACTGCACATACCAGTGAATGTCTGAAAAAAAAGCCAAGTTGCTAATTTAGTTACATTGCAATGTTGGAATTTTGGCAATGAAATATTTTCTATTAAAAATGTCATAAAGCTCCTTATATTCCCTCACAAATTTTTAACAGCACTTTTGAGATTTTTTTTTCACATAACCGCCAACTTACAACATGCTTGTCCCCACTTCACATTTTACTGAAAAGTTTGAAAGCTCTGGAAGCTCAGCTGTTACTACAAAACGTGCCAAGTGTGAAAGCACCCTAAAGGACTAACAAATGTTGCAAAGTCCTCACAAAGGATGCCTTACTTCAGCATTGAGTCTGACTCTGGAGTGGATACAGTAGCTGTGTGACTTACTTCATCTCCAGAACTTCCTCCAGATGTCTCCTCCTCTCAGCTCTCAGTGTGGTCAGATGGGCCTCCTTCTCAGCCAGAGACTGCTGGGTGGATGACATCTTGGCTTTCATGGACTCAAGCTCCTGTTTCACCTTCTCCATTGCCCCGAGCAGCTCCTCCATCTATTTAACAGACAGACAGCTCACTGTGGTGTGACCATCATCTATATATCACAGACAGACCACTGATTACAGGTTAATTCAGGTTAAAGCCTTAGTCTAAGTCAGAGAAACAAATCTTCAACCTTTAAGTGGATATTGATTTTTTACAGGGTTCTACAGGATTCTTAGGCAAACCCTTTCAATCCTAAAAAACAAACAAACAATAAAACCCAATAAAGTCAATTAAACTGGATCAGAAGTTTATTTACCTATTTTGAGAGGGGTTTGAAGGTATACTATGATAATGTGACGATACCTTAAAACAAATTAAATAAAGTAGCCAGCTTTTTAAAGAACACACATACCAGGAGAACATCAAACAAAACAACATTGCTTAGATGAACTATTAAAGGCTCACAGAGACAAACCTGTTTCTCTTATGATTTAATAATAGCACTGTCACCACAATGATCTTTGTAATTTAATATTATCCTGTTAGAGCTGTAATCAAGTATACTAAACTCTGATACTGGGCTGTATGGTAATCATACTTTTCATTTTACATAGTGTTCCACCTCAGTTTGTAAGTTCTAGAGACCGCTGACGTATGTGTATGGAAATTGTAATTGAAATGAAAACACTTTCAAAATTCATCCAACTGACCCGATCACCTGTATTAAAACTACAAATGTCTCATGAGTTGCTTTTTAGAGAAAGGGTGGAGCTCATTTCTGGCCTGGAAAAATCTAAACAGAAAAGTGAAATGAAGAAACTAGCAAGATCCATTGCTTGGCAATAAAGTGAATCCTAGCTTTTCTTCCTTCCTTCCTTCTTTCCTTCACTCATTCCTTCATTCATTCATATTGCTTCTGCTTTTCCTGGTAGGGGGTTGCAGTGGCAATAAGTTGAGAATGTCAGCCCAGACTTCTTTATCCCCAGGCACAGATTCCAGATCCACCTGGGAGAGCCCCAGATTTTCCCAAGCCCAAGAAGCCCAGAGGTGCCCAAATCACTTTATTTGCCTCCTCTCTATTCGGAGGAGCAGTGATCATGAGCAGAGCTCAACTCTGAGGCTCTCCTGTAAGGTCGAGCTCCTAACACCATCACACAACCCCGCAGAGATACTTTATATCCACTGCCTATAGTTGGGACCTTATTCTTTTGGTCACTCCCCACAACTCACGCCCATAGTTTCTATTTGATGACAAACTCTAATTTTAAAAGTATACATTGGATTTTTATATAACGGAGCTCCTATTTTCCACACCTGTTTCTCCTGGTGAGTACGTGCCGCCTCCTCCTGTGCCAACACCATCTCTCTCTCCGCAGTCATCTGTACGCTCTCCCTCAGTGCCTCCTCCAGCTCCTCAATGCGCTCTGCCTTCTGCCGCAAAGATTCCTGGTATTTAAGAAGTACAGTACATAAAGCGCAAAACCTATTATTGAATCCAAAATGGGTCCATTATTGCCTTCACCATGTTTGGGACCAAGCTGTTTTGGATTTGGTCATTGAAATTGATGGCTGTTTTCTTCTTCTCACCTGCTGTGGGTTGTCATTGGCGCTGCGCCCTTTGCCAGACGGCTCCCTGTGTTTCCCAGGTGGCTTTTTGCCCTGTTCCTTCATCTGCCTGGACATGGATGGAGCAGAGTGAGCATGAGAAATAGATGTGGCTTCAAGAGCGACTGTGTCATAACATTTTGATCATCGCTATAAGGGATGAATGAGTATCACTGTGAATGCTCTCTATCATATAGCAAAGTTTTGGGGAAAATTGCAGCTCAGTATACTATCTTCACAATATTATTTATTTGATGCTTTGGGCAGCAAGTAAATAATTTTAGGCATTTATTTGAGCTTTGGGTATTTATTTGAGCGTTATCATTTTTGTTTGTTAAATATGTAACATTATCTTGAAAACTTATCATTCAAATAATTAGTTCCTTGTGCTTGAGGACTTTTTGCAACTGATTCTGAGTATGAATGTAATCTACATTAACAAGACATTATCTTAATAAGTTAAGATACACATGTACTGTATGTACTAACCTGGAAGCCACACTACATGCAGAATTCCAGGTGACAAAGTGAAAAGAAGGGAGACAAGAGCAGAAGTTCAAATGCTACTCAGCAAGAGCAGAAACTTAAAAATGGTTTTAAACTGAACTCAAGAGAGAGGAAGGTGCTCCAGTAAAAAAGAGCAACATCATTAAATGAAACTGACAAAAAATGTTTTTGACAAGAATGAATGCTTTCGCACTGCACTTAAAGCAAACAAAGAAATGAAGATGTTTTCACTGGTCTGACACTGACAAACGATCACTTTTAACATGAATGTCAACATGTGCTCGCTGACCTCTCAAGCTCATTGATTTTCCTGTCTTTGTCGTTCTTCTCGTTCTCCATCTGGCGTAGGATCTCCAGCAGTCGGTCAACTTCAGCCTGGGCCTTCCCAGACTCCTCTCTGTGCCTGGCCACATCAGTTTCAAGTGAGGCAATTCTCTTGGAGAGCTCTGAGTTGGCCTGTGCCTCAACAGCTGCGTTCTGGGCCTGAACGGATCAGCCAGATGTTAACAGCATGAGTATTATTCATGGCTTAACATTCAACAGTATCTATGCCATTATCCTCTTCAAATTCCACCATAACCAATAATGTCAGTAATAACACTCATTCCCCCTTTGCCAACACCACCTTTCTCTGACCCTCTCTTACCCTCTTTAGCTGGTTCTCCAGTTTAGAGCACTCTTCCCTCCTTTGCTCAAGGGCAATCTCCAGAGTTTTCAGTTTGGAGTCTTTTTTTAGCCCAGATGAGGCTAAGGATGATGCATGCTCTTTAAGGTCCAGCAAAGAATTCTGCACAGACAATAAAGAAACAGAACGGCATAAATTAAGCTTAATTCTAGGCTGAACCGGTTGAAAATTGCTATTAGTTGTGTAATTTTGATGATTTGGACTTCAGCATGTTTTATATGCTGTGTATATGCCGTGACTGAAGACAGTAAATTTTACTGCATATTTATTCCCTTTATAAATTTCAACATATTTTCAGTCTTCAGTCCAAGGATTTTCAGTCTTCACTGGCAGCATATTTTAGTTTATATCTTTAGTTCAGGGTTAACTCTCCCTTGTATACTTTATGGGATATATGTTTGCATTGATGTGTCCATTTGGGGGTAGAATTCTGTCACGAATTCTACCTCTCAGTGCACACTGCCTTTCCCAGTGCGACCCACATTTTCATTATAGTTCGGTCTCCAACCATGTCCTGTCATTTGTTTGTTGCCCTACTGCTTTCATCTGTCCTGTGTTAAATCTTTAATCTATTTATACCCTGTTGTGTCTGAGTATCTTGCAAAACCTTATTTGTCTGCTCTGCATTTTCCTAGTTTGAGTACCCTGTACTTCTTGGGTTTGATCATTGCTTGTGTTCTACTTTTCAATTAACTGTTTTTTGCTTTTTCTGTAATAAAGTTTCCACTGATTTAACACATTTGCATCCAGCGTCCCCCTTCTGCATGTTATAAGTCCCGTGGTGCAATTGGAATGATCACGCATTCACAGGTTAAAATGCAAGCTGGAATATGTGTATTTGATAAACAACCAAAAATATCCAGTTAACAGCTGACCTGTGATCAGAAATGCCACTGATGAAGTGCTAGAGGTTGATTTATGGATGCTGTATGTGGTAAAATACAATCCACGGTTTCTATCTGTACACCTACAAACTGAAACAACAAGACAGACTGCCAAGAAGGCAAACTGGACCCTATAATCAGTAATACTCACCTCTCTGTCAGAAAGGTCCCCCTGCAGCAAGCTCACTTTCTCCTTAAGCTCTTTCAGCTCTCTCTTACTGCTGTCCAGCTCCTCGGCCTTCTCCCTCTCCTCCCGGTCACGCTGCTCCTTTAGCCGCTCGATGATTCTTTCCTGTAACAAGTGATAAATGGATTAAGATTTGGAGTAACACTTACATTCAGTGATGATGACGTTCGTCCATCGGTGTCGATGAGGACCATTTATGTCATCTATTCTCCGGATGATGACATAAATGACTTGCGCGTGAGTTGGATTAAAGTGAGAGAGAGTTGCGCTACATTGGCCTCACTCTCTCGTCCAGGCCCCACTTAGTCCAGTGGGAAGACGTAGTCTAGACTAGACATTCAGTACATTTACATGGACAACAATATTCCGATATTAACACGATTAAGACAATGCTCTGATTAAGAAACTACCATCTAAACAGCAATTATTGATAACCTTAATCTGACTAAATTCATACTCGAAGTAAACACAAATCGAATTAAGACATCACATTATTAATGTTGTGTTGGAGTTTTCACCGTGTTCTGCGACATGACATGTACACACAGCAGCGGGCAACCGTTTAACAGCAAACAAGAGAGCACGGCTGCGTACGAAAACACGTACTGACCTACTATATAGTGCGTTTAATACATGTATATTGGTTACTATATAGTATGTAAGTATGCAGTTTCGGACGCAGCCCATGGCTTCAAACAGTCGACTATTTGAACATATTGCATGACAAATAATTAACTGCACTTGAAGCTTCCGTAAAATTTTTAATTAAACACCCAAAACTTTATACGTTGCCATAACGAAGACGAACTGTATGTTAACGTGAAATTCTGGAGGGATTGTCGGACAGCGTGGCGCGGTAACATAATGACGTATGCCGTTGTATAACATGTAAAACGGGAACATGAAAGGAATTTTCTAAAAGCAACTCATGTAAACACCTTAATCTGAATATTGTCTTATTCAGAATAAGGTCAATAATTAGATTACTGCTAACCATGTAAACATAGTCATTGACATGCTTAGCATGAAAGGCAATGCTGCAAAAATCTTTTACAAACAATTATTTAAATGCTCCATGTATGGACTATATATATATATATATATATATATATATATATATATATATATATATATATATATGATTCTTTACGACACAAACAGTTACCTTCTCAGCCAGTGAGTCCTCCAGGGTGCTGAGAACTGTATCTGTGTTGGATGTATCAGTCTGCAGAGACTTCACTCTTTCTCTCAAGCTGCTCATCTGCTTCTCTTTATCCCTCAGCTGCTCCTGCAAGATCTCAATCTGGAAAATCATCATATATAAATTTATATACACGTATGAAATCAATTTAGTAATTGCAGGGACAAAATTAAGATGTAAATGACCAACCTTTTTCTGTAGCACATTGATTTTTCGCTCTTTGACTTCTAACATGTCTTTAAGGTCATGGATCTCGCCATTGAGTGTACTCTTCTCCTCGGACATGTCTTGGATCTGCTTGCTCTTTTTGTTCAGCAGAGTTTCCTTTTCTTCAAGACGCAACCTCAGTGCATCCACCTGAGAGATTATGGAGTTAATCAGTCCCAAATAAAACTTAAGGATAAATTGTTGGGTTGATAACCACTGGTTGGGTTTCTACCTCTGTTTGTAAGATGGCAGCTCGCTGCTCCTTGGCAGTCAGGGACTCTTTGAGCACCTCAATGTGCTGTTTGCTATCAGAGAACTGATTGGTAAGGGTCTCAAGTTTGGTCTGCAGGCCAAGGAGCTGGGTGTCCTTCCTAGAGAGGTCCTGCTTCACCTGGTCCATCTGATAACACAGAAGACAGTCCAGTCAAGGTTACAAATATCACTTTTAGATTTTACATAAACACTGTGTTACAGATGGTCAAAGATCAAAATATACACTGTGGCAATCATGTGCAAATTCGTTGCATCAATGCACAAAATGTTATTATCAGGCTTTCAAAGCCTACCGTTTTATGATGGATGATGTATGAAAATGATCTTTAAGGCAAGATACTACAAGAATGCAGGGTTTGTTTGTTTTTTTAAAATTTTTTTAAATATTATGACAATTCATCTTTGACAGTCTATTACTGATATACTTACTGATATATGTATTTGAAGTTTTTAAAAATTAAGTGTTGTTAAAAATTATGTAAGATTTAAAATGGCACTGTGAACCCCATTCACAGATCAAGACCTTGTCATTGTGAAGTACCTTGTGTACTCTGGTGAGCCCCATCTCAATGAAAGCTTGGGTGAACAAATCTGAGGAGAGATGTCAGACCAAGCGCAATCCTAAAGATCCTCCATGCCAAAGGTGTACTCTGCCTGGATTAGATGTACCCTGACTGGATTAAGGTTACTGCGACCCACCATGGAATAAGTCTTTTGGGTGGTGTCCTGGTGGTTCAGTGCAAAATGGCAACATGGAGCAATCTTGTAGGCTCACCATCTGTAGCGTGGGGGTCAGGTTCAATGTCAGTCATGCGATGGCCATTCTTAGATGGAGTAGATCTTTGCAGTGGAAAGTGTCTTTGGGAACGTGTGATGTGACTTTGCTGGAAAAAGCCTGAGTTTGTGTGTAAGATTAGACGTAGTCAGCCTTACATCCACACACAGTATGGGCTCTGGTACCTTCTAAACCAGGGGTGGTCTCTCTCCTACTCTTAGTTCCCACTGGAGGCAGGCCTCAGGCAGGTTACGGGGATATTCACCAGGGCCAGGCTGAGGGCTGCACAGTTGGAGTTTTCCCAGTGGACAAGAAGGTTGCCTTTAGGAGTTTTCAAATCTTCTTTGTGTTATTTGTGTGTATGCATATGAGAAGGTACCTCCCTGACTGCATAGTGCTACTGGGGCACTTCAGCGCACATGTAAGAAATGATGGAGCTACTTGGAGGAATGTGGTTTATATGGCTCATAAATGAAATTGACATATATGGATAAATATGCTAGCTTGACTGAACAGGAAACAAAGCAGGGTTGTATAAAACAGGGTTATACAACATGTCATGACTGTCACAAATGAGGTGGAGCAAAGGTGACAAAAATCAGAAAAACTACTTAAAAATAAATGACTAAAATGGCCATTTCTACCTGCTCTATCTTGCCTTAAAAAGAAGCAAATGGTCATATGAGAAAAAATAATGTAGGTTGTTGAAATCAAAAATCAATATTCATCAGGATGCAAAAGGAATTCATTTATAATTGCGTCTTGGACTTGAACTACCTTGTTCTTCATGAACTTGGTATGGTTGCGGTAGACCTCCATTTGCTTGACTTCCTCTTGTCGCTCCTCGCAAGTAAGCATGTTACTGGAGCGCAGCATCATGACCTGGTCCTCCAGCTCCCTCAGCCCTCGCTCCAGCGAGCTGATCTGTGAGTCCTTTACACACGCAACACACACATAAAACCCTCACAAAACTACACAATTGACATCTGGAGCATGAATACAATGTATTGTACTGTGTATACTGTATGTAAAATATGTGCTAAATTGTAAAAATAAATAAATAAATTCAAAATTGTGGATGTGAAAAACACAGAAACAATTCTGGGGGTTTTTTGGTCACAATCTCACCCACCCTGCTTCATCTCCCATTTTGGAGTGCAGTGTGGGCATTGCTCATGAACAAAACAGAATCCTTTTGTCATATCACAGCAAACCAGTGACTACATTTCCCCTCCTGCACTGCAGCCTACAAACATGACCACCATGGACCGCAACCCGAACACTTGCCTTCATTCTTATCACGCACACCTGCATCCAATTCACAGCACACTCACAACCACAGTTTAAAAGGACTTTCTATGCATTCACTCACTGCGAAGTATATGCACAGTTTCATTGTCTCTGTCGTTTCCAAGCCTTGATACCGTGTTTGTTTATTCTGGTTTTGACCTTGTTCACATTTACAACCTTGTCTCTTTGCCTTGCCTAGTTTAGACTGTTTGCCTGATCGCTTGACCTCTGTCTGTCTTTGTTTATTGATTTCTGCCTGTTCCCTTGGGGTGTTGTATTAAACTACCTAATCTCTACTTGCTTCCGTCTCAGCCTCCATTTCGTGACACCTTTATTAACTATTTGATTCCTTTAATTTTCTTAAAACAGGTCTATTCTAAAACAAAGATGCATCATCAGCCCAGTAAAGGCCCAGATTATTAATTCATGCTATAAATGTAAATGGTGCATTTATATAGTGCTTTTATGCAAAGTGCTTTACACTGTGTCTCATTCACCCATTCACACATACACTCACACATCAATGGTAGCAGAGCTGCCATGCAAGGCGCTAACTTGCCATCAGGAGCAACTTGGGGTTCAGTGTCTTGCCCAAGGACACTTCGGCATGTGGAGTCATGTGGGCCGGGAATCGAACTGCCAACCCTACGAATAGTGGACAACCCACTCTACCACCTGAGCCACAGCCGCCATCATGCTAAAGCATGTTATTTAGTAACTACAGAGTAACTACAATAACTACTAGGAAAGGTATGAGAGTGAGGAAGGTAAGTCTGGAATGTAAGTCTACTTACATTACATGGGAGTTGAAGGGGTTAAGTAATATTGCCCAAAGTAGACATATGCTCTACCTTCATCTCAATGACGGTTTGCAGAGCTTTGGTTTTTGTAGACTCCGGCGTCCCTTCAAGGCGCCGATGCAGCTCCTGAAATAAGAGGCACATGCCTGGCACTTTGTTCACACCATAGCCAGAAATAGAGCTTTCAGATGTGTCATCAAACCTTCAGGGGAAACTGCGTCTGTGTTATGAATTTGGCTCAACACTCTAATACTCTGCTAGAGTCTTATGATCAGCACAGTACTGTAAAAGCAAATAAGATTCCCTGCAGATTCCCTGTTTCACACATGCATTTTAACCCTATGTTATAAAAGGATGACAATGGTTTTGTGAAAAGGGGGTTACACTTTTTGCATTGTTTTCATTTTCTTTTTCTATTTTTCACTATTTTCATCCAATAATTTTTCACATTGCATGAGCATAGGAACATGCTAATAGGAATTTATGGTGTTGCTCACTTCCCGCATAGCCACCATCTCTTTATCACGCTGCTCCAGCAGGTTCTCCAGGTGATGTGCATGCATCTCTGCATCGGCCAGACGGCACGTAAGCTCGTGGTCCTCCTCGCTGGACTTGCTTGATGGCCCTTTGTTGTGCAGCATCTCCAGCAGCTTCTTGACAGAGTCGTCACGTGCGACCAGCGTCTGCCTCTGCGTCTCCAGCCGCAGCTCCATCTCTTGAATGGTGCGGCGGAGCAGGACAAGCTCGCGAGCCTGCCTTTCTTGCTCTTCACCCGGCTCGAGTGCGAGCGGCTCCCCTGGTGGCTGGAGCAGCTGGTTCAGGTCACGCTGGATGCGCAACTCAGCCTGCAGCGCCTGCACTGTGGTCTGCAGGTGCTGGCATGAATGACATAGGAGGACAAAGATAGTAAATAATAAGTTTGTACTGTTCTCATTTCCCATTGGATACATTAGCATTAGCAGCTAGTTAAAGCAGTTCAACATTTCTGTAAAACCATGTACTGAGAGAGGAACATAAAGTATCTTTACCTAGAACAAACTTATAATAAAAGTTTAAGAGCAGTTATTCCTGTCTGTCAATAAACTTTTAAAATATGCCAATATATACCACAAATTCAAAACAATAATGGTTACACTGCAACATTAAAGGTCTTAAAATGAAACAGATATGAGAGAAAGTCTTACTCAAGCTGTCCTAATGTAGTTTTATCCAACATTCAATTACTGAACCAATACATTAAAGAAAATAATTTGTGTTACTAAACGCCTTCTCTAAACATTTGTGGTATTAATACATAAAAGGACATAATACACAAAAGGACTATATTCATAACCCTATCTCTAAAAGGACACATTACAGATGTGTCCTTTTAGAGATAGAGCCAAACAGATGTGTCATTTTATTATAGCATCCCAACAACTGCCCTTGGACTTCCTTTATAAGACATTTTCAATAAACAAAATATTTATTCTTTTTCTCAGCTCAGGACAATCACACATATGCTACAGTGGATGAGAATTAGGATGAAAACCCTTGGAGTATCCCTTTAATGTTAGCCAATCTGTGTTAAATATCAACTAAAAGGTTCTTAAGACTAAGAGAGCAATGCTTGAGCTTGCCATAAATCACAGCTGCATATATTTTACTTTCCCAAAAAAGGTTGAATAAGCTGAAAACCAGAGGGATTTGTAACTCTCCAAACAGCAGACATTTACAGTGCACATTCTCAATCCCTTGAGATGGCTGCATACAAAATTGAACAATGGTTTATCTGGCATAGACTAAATCCTCTAGATATATGTGGCATATATAGTATGATATTGTATTCTGTGTCTATTTCATCACATTTGACATCTGAGTAAAGAAAATAAAGAAATAAAGCTTGAATAAAGAATAAAGAAATAGCTGACAACTTCGGTTGAAGCCAGGCAAGCATAAGTGTCGCTGGCAGATGCAGGGTGTGTGTGGTGTTGTGTAGTGAGGCAGAGAGGAGGGAGGATGGAGCCCCCATGTGGGACATCTGGAAACCATGGTTTATTTACCATACATAACGGAGAACAGTACATTTTATGCCAATCATACTAAGAACATGAAATCTTTAGGAAAAATAATAGAAAAAATAAATAATATACCCTCCCCCCTTGCTTACTGTGTGATTAGTCATATCTGAAATACATGTAGGCCATGTGTAATATAACATGTGGCCACAAAAGGTGTCACCACTATGACTTCCTTACATTTGACTTCTGTGCTTTATCTTTAACCAAACAGTCACTGTTCAGATTAGAGCATTATCAAGAGCAGTTGTTGCACAATTACTTAATCACACACACACACACACACACACACATTCTCAATTGCTGGATACTGGATGTTAAGGTTTAATTAAGCTCAAATAAGCATGTTGCTAAATAGCATGTAGTACTAACCAGTGTTCACATATAATGTCTCTGAAAATAGGTAATTTTAACTGGAACCGAGCAGCATGAGCAGCATGACAATGCCTATCCCACCAAATTACACAGCCATCGTTAGCTTCCTGCACTACGCCCCTTTGTGTGTGGATGTGACAAGACTGCCATGTTGCTGTGAAACACAGTTTGAGACTAATCACTGAAATGAGAGGGCCCAGCGCACGGCAGCAGAGAGCAGAGTGCGCAGCATTACTGAGACTCAAACGGAGCACCGAAAATCTGCAAAAGGCCATCTTCAATTAGCAGCTCAAAGATCTATCGCTCAGCCGGGCTACAGGACATTAGATTAGCACAATGTGGTGTGGGAAGCAGGAGTATACGAGCCTGTCTGGACCAGACCAGACCCTTATGCTCATTACACAAGGGAGGAAAGATTTTTGGAAGCTTGTATAACAAAGCCTGATCCTGGGGGCCAATTTTCTCCTGTTCTCAGTATAATTTCAAACAATGAATCTGAGGTTTCAAAACAATCAAGGCAGTCATCTAAACAGCTGTCTGGAAAAACTGGCATGAAATGCTGCTTACATCTCCAATAACAATGCTCTTATAAAATTAAGTATCAGTGTCTGAATTATAAACATGTCACATAGAGATATTGAGGAAAGTGTGAACAGTAAAACAGCTTCATCAAAAAGTTTTACATTTGATCAGCATTTTGGAAATGATGGAACATGAGACATCTTTCTTTGACTGGCTTTATTTTATATTTCCACCTGTAGTATATAGTAAGTAAATTAACAAATATTTATGTATTTCACTGTAGGAATCATTTTATTTTTCAATGTTTGCCATGTTCTAAAGATTTAGCTCACTGTTTACTTTCTAAGGCATCAAACATCCATGAGACTGATGAACACTTAGGATGTGACACACACCAGTGTGACTGGATTGTGGAAAACAATATGACTTCAAATTGTTAATACAAATCTTTAACAGTATTTATCTAATCTTCATTTAACAATGTATTCTGTATTTTCACGCACGGCGATGTATAAATATATAGGCTTGTATAAGCAATAACATTAATTTTATGGATTTTTGCATGTATAGTTCTAATGTCAAATCTAACGTGTTGACTAGATAATTTAGCAATATCTTTGTTCCAGGCTCATAACTTTGCTAATGGCATGGAATCATGTCAAAAAGTCAGTGTAAATTTTGAACATAATCATGTTTAAGGTCATCTTTAGTTCTGTAATCAGCAGAAGTTGATGTATTACATCACATGTTCCGAGATCATAAAAGTGCTGAAACTCACCAAAATCTTTCAATTATTTATTGCTGTTTTGCAGTGTAGGACTTTTAGCCTAAATTGTTTATAGTTTTCTCTAGCGCAGTCTGAAATCCTATATGAAAACAGTCCAAAGGTTATTGGAAGCAGTGTCTCAAATCCATATACGGTATCAAGAAATACAATATAAAAATACACTCACTAAAGCCCTTCTAAAGTGTAAAGTATCATCAATGTTAGAGTTATCACTAGCATTAGGTGGCTGGCTTGTTGCTAAGCTACTCGCTATTGTCTGCTGTTCCTGTAATGCAATTTCAGTCCAAAACATTGCATGAATGTTTGAATTTCACAATAGTAGAACAGTAACAATAGCCATTCGAGGCTGTAACTGTAAAGGTGCAGTGAAGTGCAGCTTTTTATAAGCTTTAGATGCTCTGACAGAGCAAAAGGCACACTTTCATGGAAGTGTCCAGGGGTTTTTTTTTTTTAATTTTGTTTTTTACAATTCCCATGTTGAACATCTCGAGATGGGAAATGACAGTATTACAACTTGTAAATGACCACTTACGATACACCAAGAACGCAGCATTAGCACGTGCTTCATCTCTAACTAAAGAGAGCGATGCAGCAGTGCTGTAGTCCTTTAGTCTGTCATCTCAATCTCTTCATCTGTACACTCTGCTCAAACAGATCAGGTTCCAAAGATTCAACTAATGCTTATTAATTTGCATTAGCTAAAATTCATGCTAGTACCACCATCAATACACCATCAATAGATTGCTAAATAGCCTTGCTGCATTGCACTGTGGAACTTGGAGTCCAATTTTTGTTGTCTCCACTACTTCTACATTGGATTTCTCATTAATGACCTTGAACATTACTGGAAAATGGTGTGTGAGAAAAGCAGTTTTTGTTCTTTTGTTTTTAAGAGCTAAAAGTAAAACCTGACTGTTATCCCTTATGTTTGAGATTCTTACTCTATTTTTCTCCTATTAAACAAAACTTCATTGTAACTGAGGAAATAGTGAAAATATAGCAACTAACTAATTAGCACTTATCAATATTTAATATATTTCAGGGTGATTTCCTTTCATATCTAGGACTTCAGATTAAAGTCTGACTGATTAATAGAGGTGGCAAATGCTGTGTCTATTATTAGATTCTGTTACAGTGGATTCAAATCTGTGAATAACCAGTTATAACTGCATTATCACTAGAGCATAATTTTAGTTTTATCAATGTCCACAGTAACAGCCATGTTCTAAATTGTGTGACAGAGATGACAACTTATAATTCCTTTTATCATTGCACATCTGCTTAGTGCAATATTCTAGCCATCAAACTTTCTTCTAAGTGCATCTCCATACATCCATACATGTTCTTGCTAGAACTGCATACAGTGATGAATTAAAAGAAAAAACATCTATTTTATTCTGTGGGAAGGATTTTACTAGCATGGTTTGGTTCCATTTGTCCCCTTAGGGTTACACTGCAAATAAACAGAACTTTCTTCTGACTGATCGCCTTTATCTTTTGATGAAACATTTCTATCCTGACGGTAGTGCTCTCTTCCAAGACGAGTCTGGCCCCAATCCACAGGGCATGAGGCCTCACTGAGTGGTGAGGATGAAAATTATGTAAATCATATGCTATGGCCTTCATAGTCGTAAGATTTCAACCCAATTGAACAGCAATGAGACATGTTAGATAACATCTCTACATGTTAGCACTATCATAGTGCTATCTAACATGTAGAGATGTTATCTAACATCTCTCATTGCTGTTCAATTGGGTTGAGATCTTACGACTATGAAGGCCATAGCATATGATTTACATAATTTTCGTCTTCACCACTCAGTGGTGGTATCATTGCTATGATAGTGCTATCTTAGATAGCACTATCATGTAGTTAACCTACATGTTAGATAGCACTCTCCAACACCATCATCAAAACACCAACTGAGAGAAAATCTTTTGGAAGAACATTGACATTTGTGAATTTTTCTGTAGTATAAGATGTTCTGTATATGATAGCTTATGTAGACATTATGTTAATATGGTTTTGAATCACAATTAAACAGCTTGAGGGAAGAGAATAATTAGTGTTTTGATATATCCTAATGCAAAGTAGATTTAAACATTTAAAGCACAACTATTATGGTTTTGAAACATTCCTAATTTTGTTTTAAAGATCTCATACAGTAGATTTACATGCATCCAAGGTCAAAAAAACATAATTTAAATTGCAGCATTACATTTTTTCCCTGTGTCAAAAATGACTAGTTAAATAATCCTTTCTAAAAGATTCATTCTAAACTCCTCCTGTCAGAGAGCATACTCTGCTCTGATTGGTCAGATGTCCCAGTCTGTTTGATTGGTCTACCGCTGTCAGCGAGCAGCCAATGAAAACCAGAGGTGGGGCTTTTTGTTACAAACCTACTTAGGTTTGTACTGGAAGTAAGTCTGGAATTATTAACTACTTGTTTCAGCTGTTCAGAATTTGTTCCATCTTTTGGGAGTCAATAACTCCGTTGGTTGTGCGCTTTCAATTCTGAAACTTTGCAAACTTTTTACATTCACAAACAGCTACATGAAAGGTAATATTTGAAAAACCATAATAGGAGCACTTTAATTCACTGTCAAGAATTATGCTAAAGGTATGCAAAATATAGACAAATGCAAAGACTAGTGTGCCCACACACACACACACACACACACACACACACACACACACACACACACACACTCCTCACCTGAGTCTCATCCTGAATGGCACGATATTGTTCCTTCCACACTGCTATCTTGGAAGCCTCATCCTTGCGCAGCGCCCTCTCCTTCTTCAGCTCAGGGCTCCAGAATGTCTTGATGGAGCTCATAGATGAGCTGAGTTTGCTCTCTTTCACCTCCACCTCCTTCCTCAGGAGCTCATTCTCCCTCAGCACCTCTTTTAGCTGCGCCTGCAGCTCTATGATGGTGTTGTCTCTGGCCTGGCGCAATGAATGTGGCACTGTGGATGCTGTATGGAGCTCTCCTCCAAAGCTCATGGAGTCTGTGGACACAGTAGGCACCATGGCCATGTCAGGCGTGCTCCCGGTGACTGTTCCACGCACGCCATATGGGATGCTGCCACCAAAGCGTCCGGTTGCCATACCACTTTTCGGGATGTCGGAGGAGGTGACAAGCGCGACCTCGTTGTCGCTCATGTACATGGGACCAGACGTGGCATACGCAGCGTTGAGGGACTGGATGTTCTCCATGGAAAGAGTTTTGCCCCCAGGGCCACCAGGCCCACCGCCACTGCCCCCCATGCTGTTGGTGCGGCGGTGTCCCATTCGGGGTGAGCGTGGCAGCCGGGGAGATCGGCCTGAGTTGCCCTGGCTGTTCCGGCTCCCACTGTGATTGCCATCCATTTTACTCACAGAGCGAGAGCTGCCGTACATTCTGACAGACTACAACCAGTAGACCAACTGAAGATAGGACAAATATGTGTACCACACCCAAGCGGTTAACAAATCATTCTTCTTGTATGTACGGACGTACTCTTGTTTTCCCCTTTACACAAGAACAGCAGCTTTTTTTGCTCCGTCTGGGAGAGGATGGTCTGTCTGTGGTTATCGTGGAACACCTACTGTGCCCTGCAGAAAAATAAAAGGTACAGCCTGTATATGAAAAAATGCAATGCCAAAGGATCGCTGTCATGTGGGTCACTGGGATGAAAAAGCCCACACCTTTGTTCCAGCTGACTGCAGACAGATGGGTATTTAAACCCTTTTTTTCTATTACAATTAATATTAAGGCCTAAGCTATTGCATAAATGTTTAAATGCAGACATTTACCATTTAACATCAAGTGCTTTCCATATTACAATGACAACATTGCATAAATAAACATTATCAGCTCCTTCAATTATGAAATATACAATTTTTTAGCACAATTTTAAGTCACACCTCTCGAAATACATTTAGACTACAAACCACCAGGTGACGGCTATGCAATGAAGAAAAGGCGGGGTTGCACCGTATTCATGCTCCAAGTATCCACATTTAAAGCGTTTAAAAGACAGAAATTGTACATTATCGCAGTCAGACACGTACAGTTCTCTGCTGTCCGTTTAACAGCCATGTATATGATCAATACGTCAATTTCCTCAAGTCGGATACGATCATGGTTCATATATAGCCTATATCTAGGCGTGAGCTGTAAAACTCGGATGTGACCGAAGAAGCGCGATATGCGCAAATACGAGCGCGCGCTCTAACCTACACAATTATTGCTTCGTTAAAGGTTTCGGGTGTTTTATTTCGCAGATTGTTCCAGCTCCCAGCAATATCACCTTTATGCATTTATTCAGCTACAAGAATCCTCCCCTTGCCCTTCTCCAGTCACCCACCATTGTACCGGTTTGATTGCCTATAGTAGCTTATCCACTCCTCTTTCAAAAACAGACACACACACCCTATCATAAACGAGAATAATATGTAAGAAAATAAAATAGCTGCCTAACACACGCTTCCGATCGACAAATATTTTCGTTAGATCCACACAGAAAAATCATGCACATCAATTTGATCACAATGTATCTCAACACTGACATAAAAGCAAATAATGTCTTGCAAAATCAAATTACCATCTGTTGTTTAAATCCATGTGTGTAAATGAAATTTTGCAGCACCCAGTGTCCAAACGGCGCCCTAAAAAAGAAAGAAGCCTATTTTTCTATATTGCTTGAGAGGTTTTTTTTTTTATTTGCAGACATTAGCAGCATCCTTTCCCAGCAGGTCTGGAAGGAGTTCGGTGACGTAAGGCCTACGCTGCGTGCTCGCGACGTGAGCCTGCCTAATCGGAGTGGGCGGGGCTAACGTCATATATTATGAAGCCCACAGAGGGAACCACAAAGTGAGGAGCCGCCATTTTGTAGTGTCTGTTCAACGTGATGTGTGGATTGAAAAACGGTTACTTTAAAGTACCAAGCTGAACGTATATACTCACCGCCCACTTTATTAGTAACACTTGTACAACTGCACATTCCTGCAGTTATCTAATCAGCCAATCATGTGGCAGCAGCGCAATGCAAAAAACATATCATGTAGATACAGGTCACTCACTGAAGCTTAACAGGTGAAGATACCAGGTGATTTTTTCTTTTCTAATCTTCAGCTGTCAACTTTCGGTGAGTCTGTGCCCATGATAGCTACAGATTCCTGTTCATTGCTGACTGGAGAGGAATCCAATGTAGCCATCCACCTCAAGGTTTCATGTCTTGTGCATGCTGAGATGCTTTTCTGCGCACCATGGTTGTAAAGTAATTATGTGAATTACTGAACCAATCTTGCCATTTTCCTCTGATCTGTTTTATCAACAAGGCATTTCCACCTACAGAACTGTCACTCTGTTTTTTTATGTTACAGTTTTCATGTTACAGTTAAACTCAGAGAGATCAAATTTTTTCTTCATTGTGATTTTTGTTGTCAACATGAATTGAATCTCTTGACCTGTACCTGCATGATTTTTTGCATTACATTGCACTGCTGCCACATAATTGCCTGATTATATAACTACATGAATGTGCAGGTGTACAGGTGTTGTATATCAGTTTGTGTATATCACTGGTCATTAAGGTACAGTTATGTACACAACATTCACATTCTAAGTCAAAAAGTTACCACTGCTGTGACAAAGAAAGGTATACTTTAGTACTTTTCCCACCCAGAGACTGCAGCTATATGGATGGGATCAAGTGAGCTTGAACGAGCCAGAATAATCTGGTTTGGAGACCTGAGTTTGTACCTGTGTCATGATGGACACCAGAAAACAAACTCACGGTCACTGTGTCACAGAAACAGTAATGTTCAATCCTGCAATAGTGCCAATCATCCCACTCTCCTGAGACACGTACACTGGACTGGCATGCATTTTTCGTTTTGTAACCATTCTGTAATATTTCTTCCTATGGCATTGAAAATGCAACCTCCTCCCACTTCACTTGCAGAGTTCCATCACCTTCAGTTCAATTAAATTTTATTTGTATAGCACTTTTAACAGTGTATACCCATTGTTACAAATTGTTAGCTTTACAGAAATCTAAAAATTCTGGATATAGATTTTAAATTTATAAATTGATCCCTAATGAGCAAGCCAGAAGTGACAGTGGCAAGGGAAAAGTCCCTTCCAACTCGACAGAGATAATGAGTGTTTACAAACCCCTTTAACACTTATTAGCCTTATATGCTCATACCAGTGCCATACTCTCTAATGAATGAGGTAGAGGGAGGCTGAGAAATTATTAATTTGGGCTGCAGTCTGTAATTGTAAATCTGCAAAGCGCACATATGGTAGGTGTACCTGATAAAATACAAATGAATAAAATGATGACTCAGACGTGCCCAACCATGGATTCTCACTAGCAAATGACAAAGTGGCATCAGGCTATTCATTTCCTGTAGCTTTGCACCACAGAGCTGTGATTTCACACACCATATTCAGTCCAGAAAAGCCTTGGAAAATAACTGATGAGTGGACGTAGATAAAACAAACTAACATTACTATAGTCTACTCTTGCCCTCTAATAATTCAACCATAACATTTATTGGAAAAAGTACAATGGAAAAGTAAAGACAGAGAGAGTATAAAAAACAGCAGGAAAAAGTACATTAAGTGGAGTATGGAGTAACGCAGAGAGAGAGAGAGAGAGGAAGAGAAAGAGTATATAAACAGCAGGGAAAAAAGTACAGTAAGTGGAGTATGGAAAGGTGAAGGGAGCTTTAATAGGAAATAATTGATGCAGGAAACACTCCACAACTATGTCCATTAAATTGTGTTTATATGAAGCATCTTAATAAGATCACGGGCTGGGGGTGGCACAGTGGCTTAATGGTTAGTACATTTGCCTCGGACCTCCAGGGTTGGGGGCTTGAATCTTATCCCCACTCTGTGTGCACAAAGCTTGCATGTTCTCCCCATGCTTCTGGGTTTTCCTCCCCAAGTCCAAAGACATATGTTGTAGGTTGATTGACATTTCCAAATTGTCCATAGTTTGTGAATGTATGTGCAATTTGTGGCCTACAATGGGTTGGCACAACGCCCAGAGCATCCCCCGCCTTGTGACCTGAGTTCCCTGGGATAGGCTCCAGGCTCCCTTACAGCCTTGCATGGTATAAGTAGTACAGAAAATGGATGGATGTTACTTACCTTTTAGTTGTGGTATTTGACTGTGATTTTTACCTAATCTGTTCATATTGAACTTAATAATTTGATTAAGAATTTGGAAGGATATTTGGAAGATTGTCTAACCTCTATTAGGCCTACTATAATTGATGTAAGAAATTAAATCAAGTATTTTACATAACCCAACATCTTAATATGTAATATACTGTGTTCATACAATATTAGAAAATGGTGATGAATTTCATGAATGATGATAAAATTATTTTAAACGTCATTGAGGATGATATGTGCCCCAAATCCCCCCCCCCCCCCCCCCCCCAAAATAAATAACTGTAGTAAGCCTTGCTCCTTTAGAATATTTTTTCACATGTAGGTAGTTAATACCATGAGGATTTCAGAAATGTATCCTATGTTTGGATTTTTTGGTATTATTAATGGTAATTTAGACAAGGTACAAATTCAAAAACTTTCCCAATATATCTGAATTCACCCTATTATTTTGTCTTACTGGAACTTAAATTCATGGACACTGCACATCTACACCCTACAACAAAGCTGATTAAATCTTGCAACGTGGGATCTTAGTGTTTTTGCTAGCAGGCTCACCTAAACGTTCACCTAAAAGAGCCGACTTGTTCTTGAGATGACACATCACTACTAATTATCACACATATCTACATAATGTTACCACAGATGATTGCAACTATCCTGCTCTTTCATGTCAAGACACATCAGATAAGAACTGACAATTGAGAATCTTATGGATAGACAGATTTCATGTTTCATGATACAGTTCTTTATTAAATGGTTGGTTTCACAAGTTTTCTTGTTCTAACAAGGCCACCACCTAGTAGCCATTATTTTATTTTTTTAATAATCTGTAATTGTGGCAGTGTACTTTCCTTTATGTACATATGCACAGTTTTTTTTTAACTTGAGTGAAATTGTTAAAACTATTTTTTTTTTTTTTTACAAAATTTTATTCCCTTAACATCAAACAAAGACACTGAAGACCATATGTGATAGAGATTTCAGCCTGAATGAATTGCACAAATCTTTTTAATTAACATTTAATCTCCAGTGGCATTTAATTTATAGAAATTCTAGTTGACTTTTTTGTATAAACCTCTTTCATTGACAAGTTGGACTGTTTTCACTTTGGTTAATGATTTTCCTACATTACTCACAGTGTCATTTGACTATTCGATGATAGTGAGACCAGCAAGATTTTGGTGTCATTTCTACTTAAAGAGAGCAATGCAGCAGCGCTCTAGTCCTTTAGTCTGTCCAGCTCTCTCACCTACTCATCTGTACACTCTGCTCAAACAGATCAGCTTCCAAAGCTTAAACTTTCATGCTAATATCAATCTCAACAAAATCCTGCTTGTCACCTCATAGCTTGTTAACTAGCTGAGCCATGTCTCAGGCTTAACTCAGCGCAACTCTTCCCAGTGCTGTTTCCACTACTCTTCTACATTGGATTTTTAATTAATATGACAGTTACTGGGGGGCACAGTGGCTTAGCAAGGCACATTTGTCTTGCGCCTTTGGGGTGGGGGTTTGAATCCTGCCTCTGCCCTGTGTCTGTAGAGCTTGCATGCTCTCCTTGTGCTTCAGGGATTTCCTCCAGTCCAACTGATTGGTTTTGCTGTTAGATCCTAAAAACAGCTTATTTTCTCACTCTCCATTTTTCATTGACATTCACTGTCATTCATTTGGAAATGCCAATCAGCCTACAATGCATACCTTTGGACTTCAAATCCCTCCCCTAGTCCAAGGACATGCGTTGATTGACATTTCCAAATTGTCTGTAGTGTGTGACTGGGTGTGTGATTGTGCCCTGTCAAGGGTTTCCCCTGATTTGTACCCTGAGTTCCCTGGAATAGGCTACAGGTTGCATCTAGGCTCCTTCATGACCCTGTGTAGGATAAGCAGTATGGAAATTGGATGGATGGATGGATGGATGGATGGATTACAATGAATGTCAATGAAAAATGGCAAGTGAGAAAATAAACTGTTTTTAGGAGCTAACAGCAAAACCAGTCAGTTATCCATTATGATTTTTTTCTCCCTGTGCTAACAGTGTGACGTCATCACAGCAGAAAACTACTAACTTCTCACAGGAATAACAAAGAGCACCAACCAACAAATTAGCAAAAGATTCTCTAAATATATCACAAACATTTTTATTATGAACAGATTTAATATCTTTCAGTGTGGATGTACCCTTTAAGAAAGATAAATAAATAAAAAAAAAGTGTTATTTAAAGCTACAATCAGGCACACCTTCCCATGGGGAGATAGGTGTATGTAGATGGTGACATCATTCCCTTACTTATTTTATAAGCTTTCATAAGATTATGAGAACACCTCTTGGTAACATTTAATATCTCCGATTCTATTCGCATTGTGTGACTATGTGTTATCTACGTATTTTAAAATCGTGATTCCTGTTCCTTTGTTGTGGCTGCTAATTGTGTTAGCAGATTTCCAGTATGTTGTCGTGTTATGCGGTGCTCTGTGCGGGAGGGGGCGCTCGTGTCCACACTGCGTTATGAGGCTATTTTGGGCTGCCTCGGGGGAAGAGAGAGGAGAATGCGGATTGTTCTTTTGTCGGCTGTGTTTTATGGTGTTGCACTGAGATGGAAAAACAATAAAACGCCCGTTTGTGTGTCCATAAATCCAAATTATGTCCGTCGAGTGGAAATCGTTTGATTCAGGGACCAGCTGCAATAAGTAACAAAGGCGCTTTTTTGTTACAACAACAACAAAACACTAGCTCGTGTACGGGATAGCACAGGAATGGACTTTGTCTGGTGTGTTCGTTTATTAAGACCATGGGACTCGTTTGCATTAGTTTTTTCATTGATAACCAGTTGAACAAGGAAATTAAACCGATAAAAACCTACAACAAAGAGTCCGCGTGCATGTCCGGAAATCTCGCGAGAAGGCGCGTGATTTTTGCACGTTGACGTTTTGAACTTTGTCGTTCGGTTTGTCGGCTGCTCGCGGCGAATTGTTCTCGAATCTGTCGTTCTCGAATCTGTCGTTCTTTACAGAGGTATCCAGGCACGGTAAACGAATACATCCGCGCACAAACATAGCAGTATGACTCAAAATATGAGTCATTTCAAACGTTATAACTAACCCGGTGATTAGCTCGCTCGCTAGCTAAGGGAGTTTCGGCGTTGCGCGCGCGCGGTGTCCAGAGAAACTGTAGATAATCGAGGATGACGATGCACATCATTTCGGTGAGTGTGTTTAAAAAAAACAGTAAATAAAAAATATCTTGTTTTATGAAAGTGTCTCTGTAAACCGTATGAATTTAGTTTAATCACGACACTTTGTGCCTCAAAATATCCCCAGTTAGCAGCTCTGGCTAACTGTATTTGATTTGAGTAACGTCAGTTAGCGACAGCGAGCTGTTAATGTTGGCGTTAGCCAGCTTGCGTTGTAGAGAGAGCAGAAAAGAACAGAAAAGCAGCTGCAGTATTATAATTGTTTTCTGTAACAAGAGACGTATTAATATATATATTTACAGAAACAATTGTGAAGTGAAAAACAGTTCCTTAAAGACGAGTTAGTGATGGTCATTAATCGAACGTCAGCCTTAGCTAGAGGTGCCTAATTAGCAAGTCTAGCCAAGCTCACAGCAGTCATTTTGAACTTAACTGGTTAATGTTGGCCTGCGTGGTTGGGTAAATCTGAATTATTTACGATCTGGTTTGACATGACCTGTATTAGTAATCGGATTTAAGCGAACGATGGATTTGGGTAACTTTGTAGCCACCACATCCGCTAAGTGGATGTTTGTGATTGCTAATGTCATCTAACAGCTGATTCATGTGGCTGTGTCCAACTCTTTTTTTTTTTTTTTTTTGAAGTCCTACAATTAATGTTAGCCTCTTAATGATGGTTACTTTGTAAAGCTGAGTTTCTACGTTACAATCAGTGTAGCTTAATCAATATCAATATTGTTAAAAATTGTGATGTCGCTTTATTTGTTGGTGTATTTTTTGGCTCGTGTGAGAACAGAGGAGAAATTCAGTTCAAAACAGCTTTTCAGAGTGTCTCTCAGTCTCTGGACAATAACTAAGCAGCTCCTCTCCTATACATTATCTCTGTTTTCCGACACCTCTGTGTACCTCATTCCTCAGCTGCTCTCATTATTTCTTGTTGTGCCAGATGCATGTATGAATTTATGTGAGGATTATTTGGTTTTGTTAAGTATTGTTTGGACTGATAAGCTTTACAGACATATCTATGAAGTCATATTGCCGGAGGACACCTGAGTAATTATGATCTGTTCACAGTTGAAGTGATTTTTCTGTATCAGAGATGGGTGTGTGTTCAGGATGTACTCATTGATGTTACATGAAAATTCAGTTCCTGCTACTGTACGTGTACACCTCATTTTAATTCAACCTGTTGGTTTCAACATTTTAATCAAAAGTGATTGTTGTATGGTTACACATGGCTGTGTCTGTTCTATGAACTCGCCGAAAGTCTACTATATTTTTTTTATTGTTCTAGAAGAGAACGTGTAAAATCTCTCCTCCAACAAGATATGACATTATTTTTGTGAACATGTCAATTCAGACATGTTCTGAATCGATAATATCTCCGGTCTAAATTGACGTGTTCACAAAGATTATGGCATATCACCTGGGGTTCGTTCTACCGGTCATTCTCTAGAAGGTAAAAGATAGTGTAATACGTTCAGATGCAGAACACGTGGTCTGTAAATAATACTAATATGACCGAATCAGATGGGACTGAAATCCCAGAAATACTACAGTGATGCACATGTTAGCCCACTCCTCTGTTTGCTTACTCTTGGTCTCTGTAAAGTGATATTGAGTTTGAGAAAAGTGCTGTATAATTTACACTTATTAGTAGTATTATGTTTTCTCAATACTATAAACTTTACTTTGTGTTGTTACAGTGAAACAGAAGCTTGGATCACGTTTCGAACCTTGTGCATCCTTCTGGCTTAAAAGCGCACGTCAAGTATTACAGCCTTGCCTTTTTACGTCACACCTTATGTTGAACACAGCCTACATTTCCCCGTACAATGGATGACCGAAGTTTAAAAGCCCTTGTGCATTGTTATCATGTGAACATGTGGGCTGTGAACTGGTCTCTCCCTCCTTCAATCCCAGTGCTCTATCAGTGCTTTACTCAAGCCCTTTAGTTTGTAAGAGCATTGACTTCATTTGAGTGATCACCCAAAAACATAGCAAATTAGCCTTTTAGTATTTTTCAGTACATTTATTTAAGTGTATGGAAGTGATCTAGCCTTTGAGTGTCTCTTCACTCTGTGAGTGGAGATATGTCTGAAAGTTTTAGAGACAAGATGGTTAAGTTCCTGTCCCCTGCTTCAAAGAACACTGCTGGCTCCAACTCGGACACGCAGTTGGGTGAAAGGATTGGTCCTGAAGTCCGACGCCGGCACCACACCATGGAGCGGGACTCGAAAGCTGAGCACCGATTTGTCCGGCGTAGTGTTATTTGTGACTCGAACGCCACAGCTTTGGAGCTTCCTAGCAAAATCTTTTCCCTGGATGTGCAACCGGATTTTTCAGCCTCTTCCACCGATCTTAATGTTAGTGAGATTAAAACTGCTGCTCAGACTGAGATCCTTGTGGTGGCTGATGGGCCCGTCGTTGAGAAGGTGGAGGGAGTGAAAGATGAAGTCCACGAGGAGATGGTTGAAGAGCAGAGGCCCGTGGTTTCAGCCAGTCAGGTTGTGGAGACAAAGAAGGAAACGTGTCTGGAGCCACACAGCAAGACATCGGAGCAGGAGTCTGGCAGTAGTGTAGGCACAAAACAGGAAAATGATAAGGAGGAAGATGAAGAAGCCAAGACGAAGGCTCGTGTGGATTCAGGGCAACAGCGTGGGACTGAGAAGAAGGACCCAGAGGACATAGAGGAGGTGGAGACGAAGGCTGTCGGAACTTCACCCGATGGCCGATTTTTGAAGTTTGACATTGAGATTGGACGTGGTTCATTCAAGACAGTGTATAAAGGATTGGATACAGAGACGACTGTGGAGGTGGCATGGTGTGAACTGCAGGTAAGTCATTTTTGTGCCATTTGAGCTCTGTTCTGCTGTTTCAGCTTGGGGATTTCTGTTTGTGTTTGATGTGTGAAATGAAGAATGCATAGGAATTGTTTAAAATATTTCATTTTTTAAAATTCTTTCATTTATTTAAATGTTGTTATTGCTTACTTAATGTTTTGCTACATTTGGATGTCTGTTTCCAAAATATTGAAATAGCACATTTTAAAAATATTAATCTTCAAATAATGTTTTTTTGAGGTACTCCTATCTAGAGTGTGTACTCATACTTATTCCTATATATTCCAAGACAAAAAAATATAGCCGTGACATATTTTAAGTAGCTTAGAGTATTACCAGGAAAATTGTGACTCGATAGTCTTGATAGAAGTAGTCTTTTCTCTTTCATGATGGCACCTGATATCAACACAGACTGTGTTAACATTTATTTTCTGTAGTTATACTGGAAATGGAGACTAGTAATCACAGAACTATATAATGCTGATAATGCAAGCAGGATGATTCTCATAAATGCTAAAGTGACGCTGCAGACCACAGGGCAACATCCTGCTGCTGGTAACATTAACTTGTGACCCACTTCTCGCTATTTGCCTTTATTGACATCCTGTTTCCTCCTCTCGTTTTGAAGGGGTTAAGAGAGGAAATGTAATAGACACTTGTGAGAAGTTTTACTCTGTCAATGTAATACACTAGTGCATGTTGGGAAAGTGGGTCAGAGTCTCTTCTCGTCAATGTGAGCAGCAGCTCTGTGGCTTGTCAAGGCTTGCCTTTGCCCTCTCTACCCCGCCTTCTTATTGCTGTTGCTGCTGGGTGATGACAGGACATTGCATGTGGTCACGTGAGCTGCAGCTCTGCTGCAAACAGCCTTCAGGTTGAGCCAGTTTGGAAAATGCACTGAAACAAAAGCTTCAGTATCTCTTTCACTCTCACTCTTTTTACATGTTCTCTCACACTCTGCTTTCTCTGAGGCTCTTATTTCTTGCGCCCTCTCATCTTTTCTTCCCCTCCCACTCTTCCTGTCTTTCTTTCTATTTTTTTTGTTCTGTCGTGTCATTTTGTCTACCGTTTCCTTTGATATGTAGCAAAGTTGCACTAAAATGAATAGACATCAGTACCAGAAGGCAAAAATACATGCACTGCTTGTGCAGAACACTGGCATCCTTCCATCCTGTAGCTCATATCGCACATGACACGCTTGAATAATATTTAGGTCTGAGCACAGGAAAAGTTTATAAACAGTTTCACTTCTGTTGTCTTTTGAAGAAGTGCTTTTTGTCCTTCCAAAGTGGTTTGGATTTTAAATAACTACTGAAATTAAACGTTAAGACATTCCTCGTGTTTATACCCAGTGCCTCTGTTGCAAGTCTGATAGTTGTCATGTTAGGTCAATAGCGAAAGAAATAATTTTGCATTAGTAGTGTTGCCTGTCAGGGTGAAGGGGGGAAAAAAATTATATTTCCATATTCCAGTGTATTGTGTTGCTCTGAATGCTTTGCTCTCAAGGGTGCGTTATCTGATTTTAGGAAAGATACGTAATATAAAAGCACCGTAAGAAGTTTAAATACATGCCACACCTATAGCTTATCCATATTAACTTGTGTAAGAACTTTAAATATTAAAAAGGTTTAGTATTTGAATAAACTTGAACATTAACACACAGTAGGTTCATGTGCCACAGAACTGTAGTGTTTTATACAGAAAGAACATCAGCAACATGCTTGCAATTGTGCACTTTCATCACATAAACAACCAAAGTTATTCATTGTCATTGAAGAAACTCACAAGAAGAAAATAATCAGATTTAAAATGTCATCTTTTATTTGTTTATCTATACAAATTGATTCAAAAACAGATTAACTTCTTAAGCCTCTGGTACACTTCGTTTATTCGTTTTTATTATTATATATTTTTTTACATGCCCGCTAGTGTATGCGCACTGTCGTATGCATAATCTTAAGTATACTCCTTTTGACATGTACACGTACACAGGTGGTCACGCATGCGCATTACGACAACTTGCAGTACCCCTCCTGGCTCTGTCAGTACAGAGCAGTAAAGCAGGTGTTTTGGTGTGAAGGGTGACAACGAAGAATCACCACAAAAACACAAAGAACAATGCTTGGGCAATCTCTCACCACAATTAGCACCCATGTACAAGTCCTTATACTCTTTAAGGCTAGAATTATACAAATGCTTTATAACCTGCAATCATTTCCATCTCTTCTGTTTTTTTCTTCATCTACCTTGAGATTCAATGGCCCTGGGTCACTGTTGCCACCTTTTGGAGCAACTAAATGGTGCAAAAGAATTAAATGCGCATGTGTGACCTGTGCAAAGTACGTGCGGTTAGAAAAATCGGGCGGTGTGTGTACTCTGCTGATGACGGAATTTGCGTCACGCATACTGTATGCTGTTCTTGGCATATGCGTAAAAATTGAAGCATATTTTCTACTTTAGTACTGTGCAAAGATGTGCAAAGTACAACCCAATGCAGCAGACCAATGCAGCACAAATACTGTGTATTGAATAGACACGTTCACTGCTGTTCAAGCAGGGAAAGGACAGTGGAGTTTCTTTTGTCTGTTTTGGTCACACTAGTCAGCAGAGGACCATTTTAAAATTCTAAAACTGAGCTCTCGTATCATGCAACAGAAAAGCATTTGGCAGATCGTGATTTAGATTCCTGACATTGGCGCTGCAATCCCGTGCCCGTTAGTCTAGAGAGCAAAATTGGCCATGCTCTCTGGGTGTGAGAGATGGCATTTCTCTCTCCACTTTCGATCACAGTAGGCCATCGTGGACATCTGAGAAGTACGTGGGCATGTGGAAGAGGGTCGATAGCCCTTTCCTCAGAGTATGTTGTGCTGCCCTGTGACAGCATGAGCAGCAATTCAAAATCATATAATGGCTGGCCTCACGGAGACGGCACATGTCCTTCAGCCTGCCCAGTTGATAGTTGTTTGTGTGATAAGGGGAAGTTGGCTGGTGGGTGGGACTTGGCAAATTATCAAATTAGGGAGTAAATGAAAAACTGTTTAAAATTTTTGAAAAAATGTTTTGATGAGAACCTTAGGATTACTGTAATATTACTAGGATTTAATATTTTTTTTAGCGGTATTGTGGTAATATTATGTGCACACATATATGCAAATTATTCCCTTGCTCTACTTCATGATTCCTTTACATACCCAAACTAAAAACCTGTGCATATTCCCTTTCTTCTGTCAACAGTATTACGAGTCCCAGGAGCTTTTCATATTTTACTGAGTGGGCTGCCTCTCCACTGGGTTCAATTGTTTGAAGTCATTGTAAAGACGGTGTAAAATAGGACTGGGGGCGAGGAGTAATACTATTAGCTTTGGGGGGATGGTGCTTTTGGAGGACCTCCAGAAGCTGGATGTTTCTCATTCCAGAAATTGTGGGTAACCTCATAGTGAAAAGTAGGTCATACTGGGGGAGCTTGCAGTTGGTGGGAATTTAGCACTATTTCAAGTGTGTTTATACTATTCAGATGTTGTATATGTTTCAGACCACATAAAGTATTCTGTTTGTATTAAATAGTTGGCAGTATTTGTTTAACATTGCCAAGCATTCAATTTAGAGGACACCTACACACACTTATCTTGCAATGTCACGTTTAAAATGCCTTTCAGGACCGCAAGTTGTCCAAATCAGAGCGACAGCGCTTCAAGGAGGAAGCTGGCATGCTGAAGGGCCTGCAGCACCCCAACATTGTGCGCTTCTATGATTCCTGGGAGGCTCCCTGCAAAGGGAGGAAATGTATAGTGCTGGTGACTGAGCTCATGACATCTGGCACTTTAAAGACGTAAGTGCACAGTTTTAAATAAGTTGTGGCCTCTCTAGATACGAAATGATTCAGCAGGAAAATATTTTGGCAGCAAAAATAGTCAGAATTTTATTTTTGTCTAAATTAAATATTAGCGTCCTTGGTTTTAAAAAAACAAATGGCTTACCCATGCTGATGGTGGTTTGTTTTGCTCTGCAGGTATTTAAAGCGGTTTAAGGAGATGAAGATCAAAGTCCTGCGGAGCTGGTGTCGGCAGATCCTGAAAGGGCTTCACTTTCTTCATACCAGGTCTCCTCCCATCATCCACCGTGACCTCAAGTGTGACAACATTTTCATCACTGGGCCCACTGGATCAGTCAAGATCGGCGACCTGGGCCTCGCCACTCTCAAGAGGGCTTCTTTTGCCAAGAGTGTCATAGGTATGACCCCGTAAACCATGTACACCGTTTCTTGGTCCTTTTTGTGTTAACTCGCTATGCGGGTTTGCTGGCAGGAAGAAGAAAGTCTGTCCTCTTCTGACGTTTCTTTCTCTTCTTTGGCTTCTAAAAGTGTGATTTAACATTGTGGTGCGAAGGCAGACCACAGTGTTTCTGTGAGCCCCCAAACCACAGCAAACCAGGGCCCCTGCTTCTCGCTCGCGCTGTCTCTCCACACGGGATTTCCCTCCCTCCTCTAGGTCCAAAATTGTTTTGTTGATCCATATTATCCTCAGTGTTTTAAGAGGCCCTTATTTCAGGTTCCTCCAGAGAGTAAGTAGTTTCTTAACTCTCTTTTTGTCAGTGATGTGCGTAGTTGTATTGTGGCTTGTCTGCAGGCAAACCCGATCTTGGCAAAGGGATAGCACAAAAGCTAGAGGTGAGCCCTGGGCTTTCAGGTACCGTTCTGAATGATCTTTGTCCTGTGGTTTGGATATTAGTGGTCTGTTTCTTCAATGAAATGCGTGATGATGCTAATAACTGTCATTTTTCTCTCTCAAGGGTAGATCTTCTGTTTTGATTTTTTTTCTTACAGTGTCTTTCTTAAGATCCAAGCCTTAATCTCTCTCCTCATTTCCTCTCAGTTATAGACTTAGAGTCCATTTATCATTTTAGGAAACTTTAGACTCTAACCTCAGATCTCCCTTATTCTACTTTAAGGATTATTTAGTGTACTGCGGTAAATGCAGAAAATGGGCCTGGTAAGTCAACCAGTACAAAGTGACACATTACAAATCTAAATCAATTCCAAATATGATAAGTTTTTCTGTGTGAGGTCTTTGCTTTATGGGCAGCTTTTTTACTGCATAAACTAGTGTGCAGAACCTCACGAATCAGTGACTAGCTATGGAATATTTTATGCTTAGCAATTTTAATTTGCTCTACTTTCTTACAGGTATCAGAAAGGTAAGTGCCTTTTAAGGGGATTTGCAGCAGGCTAACAAAATGTACTAAGTTCTTTCCATAGCTTGGATTTTAGCTTTCTCTTAAATGATCAGTCCTGGGCTATTGACTGACCATTGACTCACCTCAAACATTTCCCAGTAATTTTTTTGGCTAACACGTGACTTTGTCTTAAACTCCGCATTTGTAAACATTATCCAATGCCTAACAACTTTACTTTAATGCTCAGCCCTTGTCCTTCAGCAGACTGAGCTTGAATTCTTTGGTCAGTCCAGGCTTTTTGGTAGGTTCTGTACTCTAGTTTTGTTTCCATAGCCCTGCCCTAAAGGCCTTACACTGAGAAACTTGGGCTTCTTATCATGACAGCCTAACTGAGAACAGTTTATCCCCCCTCCTCCTCTTTTTCGCTTTCTATCCCCTTTTCGCTCTCCCTTCTCTCTCTCTCTCTTTTCTCACAGGTTTCTGGAGAGGTCATCTTCAGCAGCATCACCACCTTCCTCTCTCCTCTTCACAGAGAAGGTGTTATAGGGAAATGAGAGAGAGTTCTGAACCGTTCTTTTGATTTAAGGTACCCCTGAGTTCATGGCGCCTGAGATGTATGAGGAGAAGTATGACGAGTCAGTGGATGTCTATGCCTTTGGGATGTGTATGCTGGAGATGGCTACTTCTGAGTACCCGTACTCCGAGTGCCAGAATGCGGCACAGATCTATCGCAGAGTGACCAGCGTAAGTGCCCATCCTTTTGCTGGAGGAGAGGGCCATGTGTGCTCGTCCTCCTCCCCTCTCCTTCGCTCCATTCTTTTAAATCCTCCCCTTTTTGGCCTTTTATGAGGCATTTTCTTCACTCTTTTTTCCCCTCTATGAGTGGTAAGTTGTGCTTTTAAGAATTCCAGTCTAGTTATGCCATCACCATATACAGAACCCCAAAGTGAAATCAATATTATTATTACTGTTACATAGCACTTTCCTAGACATTCGAAGCACTTTATATAGTATTGGGGGGGGGGTTCTCCTCAAACACCATTAGTGTGTAACGACAGCCATAGTGCGCCAGAACACTCACCACACACCAGCTGAAGAGAGTAGCCAATTCAGAGATGGGGATTATTAGGGGGAATTTTGCCAGGCCACGGAAGTTATACCCCTACTCTTTACGATAAGTGTCTTGGGATTTTTAATGACCATAGAGAGTCAGGACCTCGGTTTAACATCTTCAAAAGACTGTGCTGTTTTTATAGTATGGTGTCCTGGTCACTATATTGGGCATTAGGGCCCACACAGACCACAGGGTGAGCACCCCCTGCTGGCCTCACTAATACCACTTCCAGCAGACCTTGGTTTTCCCCAGGAGGTCTCCCATCCTGCTACTGGCCATGCCCAACCTTGCTTAGATTCCGTGGGAAACCAAGCCAGAACTGCAGGGAGATATGAACATTTCCACTGAACTATGTTGCTCACAACAAACGTGAACCAGTCCTTAAAACAAATTAATAAGACTATTTTCTGTGGCTTAATCTCAATTGGCTCATGTGGTATTTGGGCAGGAAGTGAAACAAAATTTAGCATCAGTAATTGCGTATGGTGTGGATCACATGGCAGTTAATTCAGCAACCAAATGCGGTTAGTTTACATTTGACAGTGAAGGCGCATTATCTGTTGATTTTTAATCTGTTGTATAAATGTCACAGTGACAAAATATACCCCTGCAAGCTTTTGATGCAATACGTTTGTAAAAACAAAAGTATCATGGAAACTTCTGATTATAAAATTATTCTTAATAATCATTTGTTAGTGCCATGCTAGATACCAAACTTCACTTCAGTAGTCGCTGTGTTATATTCTCTGCAACTTAATTGAGAAATTAAGAATAGTCCTGGCTCTTCGGGGTGGAAATGCACAGAAAGTTCACGAGTTCCTGAAAAAGTATCTCTGGTGAAAACACCTCCAAAGCCCAGTCCAAAGTTAGATTCATAACTGGGCTTTAGGCAGTAGACGAGTATATGACAGGCGTATTCCAATAAAATGGCAGTGTGCTAAGAAGTTAAATTTTTTCATTACCTGTTTATTACAGCTTGTAGCCTGCGTACACTAATTGCTATCTATATATAAAATGCAGGTGTTGGAAAATGGTACTATACATACATTACCATTTTACAGTCATGTATTAATTATATCACATGTCTATTTATTAATATTTAAACCAACATTTTGCAAATAGCACAAGATTGATTAGCGTTAAAGGTAGACATTAAGTGAGTTTGATTCTGTTTGTAGGCTGTGCATGATTTGGATGTTTTCTGTGTTCTACTTTTATAGGGAGTGAAACCTGGCAGCTTCGATAAGGTAGCCATTCCTGAAGTCAAAGAGATCATCGAAGGGTGTATTCGGCAAAACAAAGACGAGAGGTCTGTTGAACAAATTTGTTACACAAACAACAACTGAACTCTCCTGAAAGTATTTCTCATTGGTCTCTTTCTCATGTGTGTGCCTGTATATTCCCCCCCAGATATTCCATCAAGGACCTGTTGAACCACGCCTTTTTTCAGGAAGAGACAGGGGTTCGTGTCGAGCTTGCTGAAGAGGATGATGGGGAGATGGTGGCTATCAAACTATGGTTGCGCATTGAGGATGTTAAGAAGCTCAAAGGGAAATACAAGGATAATGAGGCCATTGAGTTTTCCTTTGACCTCCACAAAGATGTCCCAGAAGACGTGGCACAGGAGATGGTAGCAAAGCTCATTGCACCTGCTGTTTCTTGAAACATTTCAGCCTTTATCTCAGTGACTTGTCTTTGTGGTTTAGTTTTCTAGTTTTCCAGCCTCCTTATTAGACTTGCTTTGTCTTTTGTGTTTCTCGCCTTCTTCCATATTCACTTTGCAGGTTGATTCAGGCTACGTGTGTGAGGGCGATCATAAGACCATAGCCAAGGCTGTAAAGGACCGTGTGGCTCTGATCTGCAGGAAGAGGGAACAGCGGAAGCTGGTGCGGGAAGAACAGGAGAAAAGGAAGCAGGAAGAGGAAAGGGGGCAGCAGCCTCCCAGCGAGCCCACTCCTGCTCACTCCTCCACCACAAAGCCCCCCATGTCGACCTTGACACCAGTTTCCATAGAGCCAGAGGAGCCAGAGGGGGAGCAGCACCACCTGCAACAGCAGCCTGGAGCGCCTGCTTCATGTGAGCAACATAGTGAATCATTGTGTTACGTCAGCACCTGTAATGGCTGGGTCATGATCTATTGTTTATTTGTATATCCTGCAGCTGTTGGTGGTATGGAAGGCCATTACTCGCTGACCGCATTGGAGTCTCATCCTGTTCAGCCAGTGCTGCCCTCTTACAGCTCTGTGCAGCCTGAGCAGCAACCTCAGACCTCTGCCACACAACACAGCCCTCATTCCCAGCTTACTCAACAGCATGCTGTCCACCCACATAGCCTGGTCGGTCATCTTTGGGATTATTTGTTTTTCAGACATCATTATAAATAATGGATTATTTGAAAAGCTTGGTTTCTGGTTTCATGTCTGTTGTGTTCTTTGTCCTGATCAGACACAGGTTCCTTCTTCACAAGGAAGCAGTTCTCAGACTCTGATTCCTCTGTCCCATCCTGAATATAGTGCTCCACAACAGGTACTCATCATGTCATTTTGAGCATTTGTTTCTGTTCATTTCCTTGCAGATGCTCAGATATTAGATCATTAAAGCCTGAATACCAACCATCTGCCCCCCCCCCCCCCCCCCCCCCCCTTTTTTTTCCTTGGCTAACAGACCACTTTGCCAGGTTCTGTTCAGCCTAGCATCTCCCAACAGCATAACCAGCCCCAGCTGGACACTGCACCTCAGAGCTCAACTCAGCCACCACCACCACACGGCTCTCAGGTGGTCCAGGTACACTACGGGCCATTTTCACTGCAAGTTCAAATTCAAGAATCTTGGGGATGTAGTCCCCCACCACCATCATCGTAGATACCTAGAATAGACACACTGGTCACAGTAACACCACCTATAATCATTATTGTGCACAACCACACCAGTGTTAGTCATTATGGAAGAAGTGCTTGGCTTAACCACCACTGTCTTAACGATAACGTCATAATGAATATCCATTTTACGACTAAAGCAGACATTTTCCCCATGTTTAAACAAGGTCATATCAATGAATGGTACTGCTAGCCCTTCCTCCAAAGAGCATTAGTTCCTATTGGTCCCAGTCGCCTATGTTAAGTAGGTACAAAAAAACAATACAACTGGAAATTTTTGTAATTCACCAATGGCTAATGAAATGGCACATTTCCAGTTTTCTGGCACCAAAGGTTTTGGTATGTCATCTTGTCCCTATTTTCACCTACATAGAAAAGTTACTTTACTTCCGCTTACATAGTTCTTCATTAAAATGCCCGAAGGTTAAATGATAACTCATGGTTCCCCTTTCACTATCTTTCTCAGTGTTCCTCTTTTCTCTTTGACACTAATTCATGTACTTTACAAGCATCTATCACTGTATTTGTGCTGGATGTGTCACTGTGATTCCATGAAAGTGCTGTTATTTTCCCATGCTTTTCCGTTTTGTTTTTATCTCAACGATTATTTATCCAGTTTTTCAAACAAAAACTGTCAACAGTGTACCAGCACCATCATACGCAACTGTCTTAAATGTGTGTTCATATCCTCATTCTTCTGAACTCAGTAAACATGCCTGAACTTCTTCAAATTCTTCCATCATTAACTTCTACATTCTTCTCCTGTTCTGCGTTCCCACCCCCTCTTTCTTGCATGCTGGCTACCAGGTATGGCCAAATCAGCTCGGCTCTCCTGTTTTCTCTCCACCTCCAAATGCTGAACATCTGTATTTCTTATATCAGGCTTCTCAATTACACCGGGTGCGTAGTAGAAGGGTGTATTTTCCACAAAAGAAGGCTGACGTCTTTCCTTCAAGCTTTCTTTCTTTTGCCAAGTTAGAGCACTGGACAGAAAAGTACATTCTAAGCATGTCTTAAAAGTAGCTAATGAATCTAGTCCATTTTGGGATAACATGGTGAAGGAAGCATTGATTGAGGTAAATTGAGGTCTCAGAATGTTGTCCTTTTCTTTTAGGTTCCTCTAAGTGTTTCCCAGTCTCCAGATCAGACTCAAACACAGTCCATGCTGATTCCGCTGTCTGCAGAGAGGTACGTCTTAGGGTGAGAAAGCATATTTAAAGAATACTTTGCTTTCTTGTCTAAACCCAGTCTAAAAGCTCATCATGCCTCAATGCTAAATGCCCCCTGGAATGTTTTCTGCATTATTTGAATTTATTATTCATTGAATAGTGACTGTTTGTGACATTATCAGCTCCATCTGAATAACGTAACTGAAATGTTGCTGTTATTCTTTATCTCAGTGGCCTGTCTGATGCAGCTTCAGGGTTGAGTGATGGGAATGAGGGCAAGCATGAAGCTAGTTCCACAAAGCGCTATCAGCGTCGCTCAGTCCGCAGCCGCTCACGTCATGACAAGTCTGCCAAGCCCAAGCTTGTTGTACTTAATGTAAGAGATCTCAAGTTCCTCTCAGTGTTGGGTAGATTTCCAAGGAAATGTAATGATTACTGATTACACCTTTAGTGTAACCATTTTTAATCAGTAATGCAGTCAGAAATTTTATATCACTATAATCATATAATATATAATTTTATAGGCTTAAATTAAATAAAAACCTAAATATAAAATAATGAAATGAGGATTTATTTTAGGAGTTCCGTCATTGAAACAATTTAATAAAGCCTTGTGTTGTGTTGCAATGAGGGTGCTGTGGGATATGGTAGTGTTTGACCAGGGGAGAGGTAGAAGTGGAATGAGGAAATGGACACAGTCGCATGTTTCTCTCTCATTAGGCCCAAATCCTAATATGCTCCCAGATCGCCAGTGTAACATTTGCTTTCCCAAAAAGATAAATTGCAGCGGCAGAACCTGAAATGAAATACCGTAATTTTCGGACTATTGAGCGCACCTGAATATAAGCCGCACCGACTAACTTTAAAAAGAAATTTTTTTTTGTACATATATAGGCCGTACTTGTCTATAAGTCGCAGGTGTCCACGTTGTAACATGAGATATTTACACAGAAAGATGTTACACAAAGATTTATTTTTAACTTTTAATTAAATACGTACCGTAAATATTTTTTTCCGAACAGTGCCTGTAACACGGCTGGTTAAAAAAAAAAAAAAAAAATACAGTTGCCTACCAGGAAAAGTCATTGATCGCTATCTTCATCTTCCTCCTGCGCACTAAAACCACTAAAGTCGTCTTCTTCAGTGTCGGAATTGAACAGCCTCAGTGTCACTTACATCTCGAGGCAAATTCAGCCTTGAGCTTGTGCTGTCCTCTTCATCACGCAGCAGTCCAGCCTTTCGAAACCCGTCGGTGATAGATTTTTTGACACTGCTCCACGCTGTTAGGATCCACTGGCAAACCTGAGCAAAAGTTGCTCTTCGCATGCTATTTCCTTCTTCGACAGCCAGATCGATTGCCTTTAACTTGAAAGCTGCATCATATGCATTTCTTCGTGTGTTTTCCATGATGAGGGTGTGTGCATGAAGCGCAAAATGACTGAGTGCGTTTGATTTAATTCGAACAGTTTCATTGGTCCACTGTGACCTGTTTGGTAATTTCATTGGTCCGATGTGACGAGGCTAAATGTTTTGGCGGCATGAAGCTCGTTAGCCCGTAAAAATCCATAAATTAGCCGCGTCATTGTTTAAGCCGCGGTGTTCAAAGCGTGTGACAAAAGTAGCGGCTTATAGTCTGGAAATTACGGTAGCAGAATTTGCCTGACTGGATTTTGCCGCTCTCAAACAAACCTGCACCAAACTAACAGATGACAACATATAAGGTATTTGATTATGTAATTTGTGTATTAATATAAAAGCTCCTGCTATATGGCAGGCTATAAATACAAATTAATATAGCTATTATTATTATTATTATTATTATTATTATTATTATTATTATTTACATTTGTATACAAAATATTGTACTTTGTATTTGTTATAGTGCCCACTCAAGAAGAAACATTAATGTGGCATGTGATGCGACATGTTGTCAGGGCCACAGTCACAGCCCTGAGAATAAACTTCTCCGGTTTTAATCAGTGCAGTGTACTACTGCATTTATTACCAACATAAATAATGAATTAATAGACTAAATCTTCAGCTTGGAAAAAAATAATCTAATAATTCAAAGTCCAAAGTTTTTAAATACATGTCAAAACAATGAAGTACTTGGATTTTTTACTAAGCATATATTGTAATCCTAATTGCATGTAGTTCTTTACTACCCAAGGCCATGGAAACATTGTTCTATGGTTAATACAGAGAACTGTTTTTTGTTTTCAACAAATCAAACTGTTCAACAGTCAGATAAAATGTGAAAGTCATTTATGAATGAAAACCTTCCCTAAGCCCTAATTATACTTCTCTGTATCTGTGATTTGTGTTTAAGATTTCCAATATTGGTGACCGAGTGGCTGAATGCCAACTGGAAACCCACAACAGGAAAATGGTGACATTTAAGTTTGATCTGGATGGCGACAACCCTGAAGAAATTGCACAGATCATGGTACCCTTTTTTTCTTTTCTTTGCTCTCCACTGTAAAAAAAATAAATAAATAAATAAAAAAAAATTGCATCTTTCCTTTTTTTTTTTTGTTTGTTTTTCTCATCATGTCTCATCACGCAAAAACTACAAACTAGCTAGCTGGGTACAGCTGTTCCCTGAAGCACGGTTTTCCCTCCAGAAAAATGTTGTTGCCCATAATCACCTGAACTTGCTTCACGCAGGATAAGAAATTCATCATTTTTGCTGCTGAACCCTTCACTCACACCAGGAGCAACATTTAGCCTCATGTCTGCCACGTCGCCATGATTTCTCTGGTAGTGACAGACTTGTGTGTTATCCATACAAGCTATCTACAGAATTATACAGAAAACGCACATCTGACCACAAATCAGATGCCTTTCCACTAAAAGTAAACTTGTAGAGGGAAATGAATGTACAAAACTCATCTGTGCACTGCATCGGTGTACTGGAGTCATAATGAGCTGAAAACATTGTATTGCTCGTCACAATTTCTGCTAAGCCCTGCTTAATCCCTCACTCACAATTTCAATTGTGAAAAATGCTTCACTTTTCATTTGCGTTAAGTTGAACTTCACTCAGCTTTATAGGGTCGCTCATCCTGCCACTTTGTATCAGTTACTTTGTCTACTATCATGGGGTATTTGCTAACTTTTATTGTAAAATGAATGACTTTCAACCCTTGACGATATTCAGTATGTTTTATTAATAAAGGATTTTGCTGTTCCTTCAGGTCCAGAGTGACTTCATTCTGGAGAGTGAGCGTGAGTCCTTTATTGATCAGGTGCAAGAGGTTATAGACATGGCAGATGAGAAAAGAGAAGCCGCTAAAGACGGCAGTTCTCAGGTATTGAATTTTCAGAATTTTCATTAACACTCAGGATAACGCATACAAGCAATTTTATTAACATTCAGTGTTTTATTATAGGTGATCCATGATGTAAACCAACCTGTGATATCAAGTCCTAATCTGCAAGGTAAACACTATTTAACAGACCATTTTAAGTGAAGTTGATATTGGACCTGTCTGTTAATATTGATTTTTATGCACTTTAACAGGTCTGCCACCCAGTGTGGCTGCACAGGTGGTGCACTCAGCAGGGCGGCGTTTCATTGTCAGCCCTGTACCAGAAGCACGACTTCGAGAGTCATTTTTTGGCCCTCCCTCTACCAGCACATCTTTTGGAGAAGACCTGGCAGGTGAGTCATTTCTCCTGATACAGGGACAAGGAGCTTGCACTGGTGTAGGACATGCATTTAATTGAGCTACGTTGTTGTTGTTGTTGTTGTTGTTTTTAGTGTCTGATCCTGCCTCAGCTAGCCATACACAGCAGGGACAAACCATCCTGCCTCCCAGCACCAGCCAGCCCTCAGTATTACCCCCTCAACCTGTATATCAGACCCCAGTTGCAGTTACACAGAACACCTCTGCTACTGTGACTGTTGGTTCCACTTCCCCACCTACTTCTGCTCAGATAACCCAGACGGGCAGGACATCACCTTCCCTTGCCCCATCAGATCAGCTCATCACTCAGCGTCGCACTTCACTTCCCACTCCAACTATTCCCTACCAGCTACCTGAGAGCAGCATCACTGTTCCAACCTCTGTTGGAGAACAGCTTCCTGCTCCGGCCCATACTTCCACCCCCACACCTCTGCCTGCAGTTGCCCCTAGCCAGTGTGGGGAGAGTGAGGGGGAGACACAGGGAAAATCACCAGGCATCGAGGACATCCTCGCACTGGACAAGAAGCTCCGTTCTCTATTCCATGACCAAGGTTCGTCCTCGGGTGCTTCAGCCCAGCCTGAAACATCAGGCGATGTGCCCCCTACCTCCTCACCTCCCAACACAATCAGTTCTCCTCCTCCTGGCCTGGCCTCCACTGCAGGCCATGTGGCACCGGCTAGCTTGTCTCTGAGCTCCAGTGGGCACTTTGCTCCTGGCATGTTTGCCTCTCAAAGCCAAGGAGGTCCAATTAATCTACAATTACAAACTAGTCAAGTTGATCCTGGTGTACCAAGACTGCACGTAAGCACTTCTGAACTTTTCAGGGTTTTTGTTGTTCTTGTTTTGGTGCAATCTTTATTTCACTGTTTTTTATTTTTTATTTTTTTCCCTTTAATTTAGACTTCTGTAAGCGGACCTCAAGACAGCCTGCCTACTGTAGAGAACAGGCAGCCAGTAACACCACCAACTGGTGAAGGTTTTAAACTTGGCCGATTTCAGGTAGTACGAAGTGTTCCTGTCTTTTGGTTAACTGAACTTTCAACACCATCATGTTTGAACAGGCTTTTTAAATCATCTGTGTCCAGGTTTCAGTGGCCACTGATCAAGTTGTGGACGGTGCCTCTTGCAAGAATACGATGCAGTCATCTTCATCCACAACTTCTTCGTCTTCATCCCCCACGTCATCAGCAGTCACGAGCCCTGAAAACACTCTTCATAAGTATCAAACCCTGCCAAGCCATGATCATGACCTTTCAGAATCCATTTCTCCACCTGCTTCTGCTCCTTCTCCGGCCCCTGCCGCTGCTACCACTACTACTACAATTGAGTGCTTTCAGGTGACCTCTGGTGCTGACGCTAAAGTGGGTCGGTTCTCAGTTACCTCAGCTGGAAAGGAGGATGCATGCCCAAAAGAAGAGGAAGATGTTTGTGTACCCAGTGTAGCCATAGTCCAGCCTAACTCCCAATGCTTGTTAAGCAGTGATGACTCTGAGCCAGAGGATGAAGCCTTTAAGAAAGAGATCAGACAGCTCAAGGAGAGGTGGGATTTGTTTAAGAAATAAAAAGTGCACCTTGACATTTTTCCTATTACTTTTGTTCCCTGACTTTATTTACCATCATTTATTTCCTTCTAACAGGCATATAACTGAGATCCAGGCCTTGCAATCTAAGCAGAAGAAGGAAGTTGAAGATCTGTATGCACGGATGGGCAAAGCACGTCCCTCTATAGTGGCCTCCTCGCCTGTAGCTGTGGCAGGAGGCCGGCGCAGGCTCACCAAAAGCAAGAGCAACAAATCCAGTCGCAGTGGCAGCACCCACAGTAGCCCTCATCAGCAAGGTATACCACCAAGTTACTTTTCCACAAAGACGCTATATAGTCTGTATTCTCGGTCACAATGGCAAATCCCCGTTTTTGAACATTTTTTTTCCTGTGCTTTGCAGGAGATAAACGTAACAAACAGGCTTCAGTTACTCAGTCAACTACAGGAAAGGTTCCAGATCCTCTGGATACACTCGGTCAGGATGTTGCACCAGAAGGTAAAGGTTTTGGCTTCATTCTTTTTTTAAGGGATTGTTGAGCCTATAATTTCTGTACATGTTGTTATTTTTTTTTTAGGACTAAATAATTCTGCATTATTTAGTCCACTCAATAACTTGTTAATAATCACTGGCCTTTAATTTTTCTTTTTTTGTGTTCTGTGTTTCCTAATGTCTATTATAGTGACCACCATCACAAATAAAATAGAAAATGGGTCAAGCCAAGCTGCTAACCTTCCACGAAAAGGCACATTTACAGATGACCTCCACCAGCTGGTGGATGATTTTGCTCGGGATGCCATGAGCCAAGCACAGGTCAAGAAGAATGGCAAACAAAATTCGCAAAGCCTTGATGTAAGCAGCACTAACCATATTTCACCTTTTATTAACTATATCTTTACTATTTAATTGTAATCATTATGATTAGTCAATTGAATGTTTGTCAAAACGGGGAATTATTTTGTGAAGACATTTTCTTCTTCTTTCTAGACACTTCCTCGCAAGTTCTCTGCACCAGGGCAGCTGTGTTCCATGGGTGGTCCTGTATGTGCTCCCTGCTCCAACTCTTCTGCTGGAAGGAAGAGTTCATTGTGCTCGATGGCCCACCAGCCCACCTACCCCTGTGCCCCTTATGTCCCCCCACAGTGGGTGGGGCCAACAGGAAATTCAGTAGGCTTGTTACAGCCCACAGCCACAAATGCCCTCCAGTCGAGTTTCCATGTGGCCACAGGAACTCCCAAAGCAGGAACTAATGGTGGCGAAACCAACATACGGACCACTCAGGCAAGCTGAGATTCAAAGGGACATCACAACGCACATGGATTTAGCCTAATTGTTGACTGTGAACTCTCTTCAATCACTTAAACAAGCATATTTTAATCCCAAATTAGACTTCATCTCTGTCTAGTAAACCAGCTTTACATGAGTTATAGCAGTGTAATACAGTTAAGGGATATCCTCTGAAAATTCTGAAGCTTGTCTCTGTTTAATCTGTGGGAAAATGTAAGTAGACTGTTTACAGTAAACAGCAGCCAGAAAGCCTTTAAAGGTCTCATCCTGTGACTTGATTAGTGAGTGAGATGTATGTGCAGTTAGGGCTAAAAGACTTTGGGCCTTACAGGTGGATGTGTACAGATTGGTATGACGGTTCTAGACTAAGACGAAACTAAAGCTATGGCCTTAATTACTAAACGCTAGTCTCTTTAAATGGGGACGCATGGATGTCATGCTTAGTCATTTAAAAAGGTTCTTAGTATGCAGCTAAATGGTTAGCATTTTCTTAAGCAGCCTACAGTTTAGATTAAATGTCTCCTTATCTACACTGTATAGTAATTAAACAGTGTGATGAGTTTGGACTATAAATGCTGCCAGTACACATCATCTGTACCTAAGCAAGACAGCAATAAACCAGATGAATAAAGCAAGTTGGAGTAAGGAAAAGCTTGGTTTGGTGAAGTTTTAGGTTGAAATTATACCTTATTACATAGTAATCATGAGTAGTAGGGGACCTGTTTCTTTTGAGATTTTGAAATGTGTTATTCTTTTTTTTTATTTTTTCAAAAATTCTTCAAAATGTTAGAATTTGACCTAAGGACAGAGATGTGCAATATATGAAGGTTAAATAAGCAGGGTGATGGAGCACTTGACGAACCTTACACCTTTTTCCATTATAAGTATTTGCATTGTGACTTTTGTATTTGTGACTGCATTTGACTATACATCGTGTAGGCCTGTATTCTCTCAAAAACTCCTACTGTAACTCGGTGGATGTATCGAGGGCATGTGGGTTGTAGGCGTTCTGCAGCGGCTCGAGCTTTCGAGGCTTTCTGCAGACTCCTAGGCTGCATGCTTACGGGGTGCCTTCTTAAATGATCTTATTTGTTGTGCCAGACTTGACACACAGTTATCCTCCCTATAATGCATTTTTTCACAGTTTTCACACTGGCTCTTATTATCCTGCTCAAGTTGGTAGAAAGTTCTCTTTATCAAAAATCAATCACAATATATAGGAACGTTGCTGTGAAGTAAATTAAAGTATCCAAAATTCACACTTTCTGCAAATTACAGTATTGCACAATTTGTCTTTATACTCTTAGTACCACTCTCCTAAGCATAATTACTAAGCCACAAAACACAGTGCCATTCCTACACAGAAGTGATTTTCTCTCACCTCTGAAATGATTCGCTCGACTTCTCTAGAGAAGGAAAAACGTTACTGCAATGCAGAATATGCACCGTTTTAAGAGGTTAAGCAGGCTCGGGAGGCTAATGTTACTTTTGATACTTGAGTGCATGAATTTTTCTAAACCTTTTTCTTTAATCTGATTTTCATAAACCACTTGATCACAACAGTTTTTAAAGTACCACTAGTGTCACAACACACACACATCCAGCTATACTCGCATTGTTCTCAAAGCTGCATGTTTTAAAAACCGGAATATTTCACCTGTTTATTAAATCAGCATTAAACGTTTAGGTTAGAAAAAGGTAATACTGCTAATGCATTGATTCTCAGTTGTCAGTTTTGTCCCAGAACTTTTTGGTGACTATATTGATGGTTGTGTTAATCGTTGTTTTTTTTTTTGTTTTTTTTTTAAAAAGAAGTGTATATACCAGAGGTGAATTAAAACATTTTGGAAATGATATTTGGTCTCCACTTTGTTTTCACTGCATAATTCCATTTAATAATCAAGGCTTTCATTTTACAAAGTCAGCTTAGTTTTATAATCATTCTCTATAATGTTGTACCATTACATACACTCACCAGGCACTTTAATAGGAATACCTGTACCACTGTGCATTCAGGCAATTGTCCAGTCAGCCAAGTCTGTAGAGTTTACACAGAATGGTGTGGAAAACACATAAAACATTCAAATGGCTGGGCTGAAGCACCGTTGATGAGTGGTCAGAGGAGAATGGCTACAGTAACTCAAATAAGCACGCTTTACAACCGTCGTGAGCAGAAACGAACAGATCTCTGAATGCAAAATATTTCAAACCTTGAGGCAGATGGTCTACAACCACCCACCACATCTGGTTCTACTTCTGTCAGTCAAGGACAAGAATCCAAGGCTACAGAGAGCACAGGCTTACTGAAACTGGACAGTCACTGAAGCCTCGGATTCTTGCTCTTAACTGACAAGAGCCTTTGCTGTTGTAGCCCATCTGCCTCAAGGTTCATGATCATTTTTAGACAGTAAAATAGTACAATTTTAAACCTTTTTCCCCCCCCAAAAGTTTTTTTTTTTAATGGCATGCAAATATTGATACGTTGTACATGTAAATATCTTAAAATATCATGATATACTTTTGCCATGTTTGTCTTTGCTGTTTATAAGTAATCTAATTCTGCCTAATCTTTTTTTTTTCTTTTTATACACTAATTGAGTGTGATGTGGAGCCCTTTCCAGTATTATGTTTAACATAAGAGCTTTGTATGTTTTTGGTGTCCACCTGGTCCCTCAACAGCAGCTCCATAACCAATAAAGCCCAGCAGCATCTCTACTTTCTGCGAAGGCTAAAAAAGCCCATCTCCCACCCCTCATCCTCACCACGTTCTACAGAGGAACCACCGAGAGCATCCTGAGCAGCTGCACTGACTGGTTGGAAATTGCACCACATCGGATCGCAAGACCCTGCAGCGGATAATGAGAACAGGCTGAGAAGATCATTGGGGGGTCTCTTCCCTCGATCATAGGCGTTTACACAACACGCTGCATCCGCAAACCACCAGCATTGTGGAGGACCCGACACACCTCTCAGACAAACTCTTCACCCTCCTGCCATCTGGAAAAAGGCTCCGAAGCATTCGGGCCCTCACGGCCAGACTGTGTAACTGCTTCTTCCCCCAAGCCATCAGACTCCTCAATATTCACTGACTGGACTGACACACAGTCATACTGAACTGAACCCCATCCCACTCCCCTTAACATTTTTGCACATTTCTGCATTGGCTGCTACTGCAATAACTGCTATGTCCATAATTTGTATAAGCTTATCTGCTAAGTCATAGCATGTTATATTTACATTCACAGCATTTTAAAATCATACTGTTACTCTTTCACACCTATCTTTTGCTGTTATATCGGACACTTCCACACTAGAGCTGTGTACTGATCGCGATACACTGTTGCTTACTGTGCCCATTGTCCTGTTTTAGTTGTTACTGTACTGTCTTGTGTTGTTAGTGCACGTTTGTACGTGCACATTATGTAGAAATGTGTAGGTCTTATTTAGTTCTGTGTTCTCATGTAGTTAGTGTGGTTGTTTTATGTAGCACCATGGTCCTGGTGGAACGTGGTTTCATTTCACCGTGTATTGTACCAGCTGTATATGGTTGAAATGACAATAAAGCCACTTGATGTCCAGTTACCCTTGTTAAATAACAAATGTTAAATATTTATTAACACAACAATTCTGTACAAAAAAAACATGCAATAAACAAAATTCAACAAAACATAAAATGTCAAATAAGTACTAAAATAAGTTCAAGGCTCGAGCTTCCTTTTCTTCATGTACCGTCCTTGTCGGTATGGGCTCTGCAGACCTGTAGGATAGAATAAATTAGAGTGTGAGCATTGGTCAAATTATGTAGATGTTATATAATTAAAATGGCAGTTTCCTTCCTTAAAAAGTACTTATTTAATACACCTATTACTGCTCTTTCTCAGTCCCTTGTATAGATTAGGCTTACATGTTCCTCTAGCTGTGTTCTGGGCTGCTGAATTATTGTGTGTATAGTTCGTGGCTCCTCCTTGCTCCTGATGGACCTGATGGTCGTGCGGCCGAAGCGGTGGCCTCAGTGAAGTGGATCTCTGGGGAGTTTTACTACGTGTCAACATTGCGTGTTCACTCGGTGTAGCAGGACAAGGCAGCCCTGATGAATTTTTCATTGGATCATCGAGCATATCGATGCCATCCAGAGTAAAGTCCCACAACTCTGGGTCATCTGAGGAAAAGGTTTGGCCAGTGATACAGAAACCACTTCTGACAATATAATTCTTACTTCTGCATTCAGTGGCATTACACCTAACAAACATGAAGCTGATAAAAATGAAGATGAACTCTTCACACTACAAACACTCTCTTACCAGTCATACATTCCTCCTTCTTGACCAGCATTTCATGTCCAGAAGGCGGGCTGTGTTTAATTGGACCCAAAGCCTGGCCTGAGGAGACAGTACTGCTATAGACAAGGCAATTTTCCACTTACAAAAACTGGCCCAAACGAGAATCGAGGAAATTTAGATTAACGGTTAGTTCCCCAATAAATCAGGAGACGACAATAGTGAGGGCAAAATGAAGATTTCCTCAAGATTTCCTGCAAACTATATCGAAAAATGACTTTCATTACTCAAAGCTTACTCATTACTTACTGGTTAAACACAGTGTACATTAGTGGAACCTGGTGGTCACAAGATGAAGTGCAATTATTATTGTACTGCATCTAAGTGCATGCTATTGCGGATTTTGAGCTACAGCTAATAAATATGTTCTAAACTTAAAAAGGTTTAAAAATATGAAAAGAATAAATGGCCAAAGATAACATTAAATAATTCCATTTGATCATAAATGTAAGATGCTTTTACAATACATCAGTTTATAGCAAGCTTAGTCACTTCCAAACATCCATCCTTTTTCCGTATTGCTTATCCTACACAGGGTTGCGGGGAGCCTGGAGCCTATCCCAGGAGACTCAGGGCACAAGGCGGGGGACACCCTGGACAGGGTGCAAACACATTGTAGGGCACATTAACACACCTATTCATACACTACAGATATTTAGAAAGTGCATGACCCTGCGCTCTGACCCCAGCTTCCTAACATGCTGGGGTATGCAAAGATATGTGATCAATAAAGACTCATTATCATTATCATTATGTCTTTGGACAGGGGGAGGAAACCAGAGTCCCCGGTGGAAACCCCTGAAGCAAGGGGGAGAACATGCAAACTCTACACAAACAGGGAAGAGGTGGGAATCGCACCTCCAGGGTTGGGGGTAGGCAAACATGCTAAGCACTAAGCCACCGTGCCCCCCACTTCCAAACACGCAACTTAATTAATGAACTTTTAACCCAGCCCTATTTACCATTGCTTCCTATTACTTTATAGGCACGGCTCATAATTGAACTATTAATTGAGTGTCAGAGCTACACAGTGACAGAGCTACTCTGATTTCACTTGTAATATTAATACCTTGTCACATGTTTATGGCAGAAGGAATCAAGCATCAGTAGTTTTTTGAAGTGTGTTGCTTTTTTGGCATCTGCTTCAGGGCTTGGATTAACATGCATATACTGGCTACAAAAAAATTCAAACAAAAAAAAAAAACAACAGCAGCAGCGACAATGAGAAACAAAGGTACTAGATCTATTGTACTATTATTAATCAAAAAAACAATGAAAAGAAAACAAACTAAAGGCATCAATGCTCTAAAACCTTGCATCCCATACGATCAGAAAACTAAAATATGTGTTCCTTCATTCTGCATTTTGGCAGAATTAAATTCAACTGAACTTTATTTATATAGCATTTTTAACAATGAGCATTGTCACCAACCATTGTTTGTCTAGATATGGCTTTTGGAAAATTAAATATTTGTGCAGGTTGAGGAAATAAACAGCACAATTTTGCTTTTGATGGAACAGCACCACCAAAACCAGACTATAATTTATTTTTTTCTGTTTACTTTGTTGCATGTGTGACTTGTTATGCAACAACAAGGAATGCTGCAAGCTCCACCTCTCAAATTTCCTGCAGAAGTACCAAAAAACCATACAGACTAGAATCTTTAGTACTGGACTCATAGCTAATGAGAGAGAAAAAAATATGCAGTTTTCTAGTACTTTGTGCAGTGGAAAACGCACAAAGGTTTATCAATCCAGACTATCATAATAATGATTCAATAACCCATAATTTCTTGCCCATTAGAAAATCTTCATACTACTAAAAACCTTTAATATTCTCTCTGGTTAAGCAACTTGCTGGATCTGTTGGTTGTACCTGGGTTAGGATGACATGCTGTGGGTTCGGTCTTTGGTGGCCCTTTCCCCTGCTGCATCTTCTTGGCCTCCATCTCCTGTCTGAACTTCTGCTGCAGCTGCTGCTGCCTCAGCTTCCTCTGTTGCTTAGAGTCCAGCGCAGGGTCAAAGCAGGACAAGTCAGCCATGTCCGTTGATGATCTGAACACAAAGACAGAGAGAGTGCGTCAGCACATTGGATTTTACAAACAACAGGAGCAGCTGCATAACTGGTGTGGTTTAGACTAACATTTCTTTGCAGTGTTGCTTCAGCAGGATGCCTCATGTGCTATGGCTGTATGTAAATCTGAACCGTGATATATTCTGTCACGTAATTTTAATGTGCTATTTAATTAAAATAGAACAATATTTCACAATACAATGTGTCATTAATTTACACTTTCACAAGATGCATTATATATTGAAAGGTTCACTGATTTTGGAAATTAAAGCTGCAGTATTTAACTTTTTTTGGTTAAAAATGAACAAAAATCAATTATTGAGCAAGTACATAAAAAATCAGTGCTAAAAACACTCCTTACCTTACCCCGATTTGCAACGGTATATTATAATGATTTATAATTTGAGCTATAAATATCAGTATAGCGTTTGAGAGGTGGCGAAAACTCCGAGATCTGACGTAAATACTGAACATCTGACGCAGAGATGGCTTTTTTCTGCTGAACAGGAAAACATTTCAGTGGCTCAATAGGTAGCTAGCTACCATTAGTGCACTTGTTCACTTGATTCAGCTAAATATCAAGGTTCCTTTGTTTTGTTGTTTTTTGCTATGGTCAATGTGGTAAATTGCACGTATTTTCTGCTACCTGTGAGAGAGCAACTCCGCTCTACTCCAAGAAAACCGTATCTGCCACCAGCTCTGTTGTCAAGTATTGGAGCTAATATACAACCCATACGAATGTATCAAACCATCAGATTCATCTGCACAGTTTTATGTTTCAGAGATGGCCATAGAGAGACAATAGTTCAGTACTGCAGCTTTAAAGTTTACTTGAGTTTAGAAAACTGCATCATGACATTAGAGGTCGACCGATAGTGGATTTTAAGTTGGGCAGTACCTGCCGATAACCAATTAATCAACCGACAGTTTTTAAATTTATGCTGAATGATAACATAACACCCAAAGTAAAATATTGCTGAACTTTATTACTTTAGAACTTTTGTAAATGAAATAAATATATAAATATTCATATACATGAACTATTAATAAATATTAAACGGAACCAAAAAGTAACACACCAAATAACAAAAAACAACACTTCAAATAACACAACAAAATTTATCAGTGATAGATTTTATTTTGCCTCTCAAGGCCGCTCTTCTACTGTACAACAACAGCGGACTCTCAGCCGCTCCCACAACGGATGCAACCAGAAAAAACTACTGGTTTGATTTTTTGCTGATAACCGATTGCTGGAAAACCGATCAATTGGTCGACCTCTACATGACATGACTTCACTGCAATCCTGACATCATATGGTCCGATAAAATGCTTGCGTAATGCTGTTATAGGAAAATGATCAGTAACGTATTGTTGTGATGTTTTTATAATAAAAAATAATTGTATTATTTTCCTATAACAGCATGAACTGAACTGTTTTATTCCTCTTACACCACAGCAATCTACCAACTACTCCAATTTTTATTTACTAATGAATAAAACCAAATTTTGATTGATGGCATGGCTTCATGACAGCAGCTATCAGTTCAGTTATCAGTTGAGGATAATGTTACCTGGACATGTCCGTGGACCCATTTTCATGGTCCTGTTGAGCCAAAGTGTTGGCTGAATGTGATGTCATATTTGGGATTGGGTTCCTGGAGCTCAAAGTGTTCTGCAACACTGCAGGCACTGGTTGGATTCCAGGCTGTACTAATGGAGAGTTCAGTATTGCTTCAGCTGGATTACTGAAAGCCCTGTAGTCAGTATGGGACAGGCTGTTGTAGCGAGCCTTCTCCACCGCCGGCTCATTATCTCTGCGCTTCGTCTTGTGTGGGTCTAAAGGTGAAAGGGGCTGCAAGAGCAGCAAATTAATCAGTAACCACATTTCCCCTTCTAGCTTTCTCACATGACTCATTTCCTTCTGGTAGTGGAACATAACTAGAGTACAGGTTGGTATTAAGCAATAGAACACGAGAGGGAGTGTGTTATCACATGACATGGTCATAGATATACACAGCTCTGATGTTATTTGCAAGAAGATAAAATCTAGAATGTTGTGTTTCAAAGAACGAAAATGTCATGGTAATTCTTGAAATGGTTACTTTCTTATGCCACAAAAATATTATTTCCAAAAGAATTAGCTTGTTGCTAGGCAACAACGAAACTAATTATTACTGAAGTATTGTATTGGGGAGAAACGTCTCAAATGCACTGGTTCTCTGGCGTATTGCATTTGTGTGTCATCAAGTGCAAGGATAATTAACTGTATGATAAATAATAGCATATGAGCTGGGAAATAACTAATAGTGACTATAACAAAGCTGGGGCAGTTAAAATTGCTGTGGGATGTAGTTTAGCCATCATGGCTATGGACATTCACTACAAACTTGAACTGTTCTTACAAGTTTTAACATAACTTAGAACACTACTACAACAACAACAACAACAACAACAACAACAACAATAATAATAATAACAATAATAGTAATAATAACACTTCTTATGTATCTGTAAGCAATAGGATGCAAGCCATATGTTGTCTTCTATATTTTTCTACTAGTTCCATTTTTATATTTCTATGTTTGCTAAAATATGGTTAACAATTAGAAACTGCTTGGAGTAGTTTGATCACTGCTGTTACTTAGCAACCTGTGATCAGCGGAATGATAAAGATCTGGTGGGGAGAGAAAAAGCACATCCTGTTATCAGAGCTATCAGCAAAATTGTGCCTTATGTATTTCTAAATGAAACAATGAAGTTCACTGGGAAAGCATTTCAATTAAATTAAGTTTTAACCTGCTGACCTGCTTGGGAATCTTATTGACAGCCATCAGATACTCCTTGTTAAGGATGCAGTTTCCAAGAGCATTTCCAAAGCACCTAAATGTAAAGATCCACAGAGTGTCATTCAAATCATTCCAACGTCAATGCACTTTATCTAAATATATTTTGCTAATAATCAGGCCAACTTTACACATATTTTCACATCATACTCCAGTGCTTTGCAAGTCATCTCTAACTGCTGCATCTGTGGCCTAAAAGTAAAAAAAAAAAGTTTTCACACCTGTCTTGTGTGGAACTGTCAGAAAGTAGTGTGCAAATATCATTGGTGCAGTTACTTACATACAAAGCTTTTGGAAGGGAAAAAATAAATGCACCATCATACGGAAACTGATTTATTTGCATGTTCATATGTCTGTGTAGGTAACTCATAACCACAAATCCTTCCCTGTACAAAAGTAGTGCTATGTATGAATGAGTGAATTCTAGAGATTCAGAGCTTAATGTAGAAATATATTAAAGAATTCATAATATTGTCATACAGAAATATGTCTTGCATAAACATTTACTGATGCCCCAACAACTACTTTGGAGTAATTGTTTTCTGTGTTCTTTTCTCAGTACAGGTAATCATGTGATATTCTGGTCTGTAGTAATCATTTACACACTACAGATGTAGCAGAAAGACATGAAGTTGAAAAACACTGGAATTTTCCTTTAAACCAGAAATCATGAGATTACTTCAGTGCTCGTTTCAGCCCATCTGTAACAGCTTCTTTTCTTGCCTTCTCCAGAGACAGCGCCTTGGATTTGAGACCCTCACTCACTCCATAGCCCACATCTTCATGGAATGAGCCATCCTGTGACAAAGACATGCTCCTCACTTAAAGGAAATATCTTCAAACGGATTAAGGACGTGGAATCAGGTACAGCTCCTGCTCTGCTGGAACAACCAGCCATACTGGTCCTTTGGTGGATAAGCTCAGATTCTCCTTGTGTATATAATAAGCAATTAATTAACTGTTGTTTGGTTTGACAGCTATCTTACCTTTAACTGAACTTTCACAAATGCACTGACTCCAACATAAAATTTCCCATTAATCAGGTCCACAAAATCTGCACAAAGTGAACAGTGAGTTAGGAGATGTTCAGGACCAACAGTGCACAGGGCATTTGTTCTTTTAATAATAAATAATCATGGCATGCTTGATGGCACAATCCTAATAATTTTATGCATGTTGTGTAGACCTGTCACACTTACTACATAATTGCTAATAACAACAACAAAAATAATAATAATAATTAATAATAATAGTCTTCAATTACCCAGCATATTTCGCTAGAGAAGATTATCATTCGCAAAACATTGTCGTTCTTAAAAGTGGGTCGCACTCACAAAAAGGTTAAGAACCACTGTCCTAGACAATTGTGTGCTTCCAACTTTGCGGCAAATGTTTGGGAAAGACCCACATGTAGGTGTGATGGTCAGGTGTCCATATACATTTGGCCATATAGTGTATATTATGCAGTCAGCAACCATGACATTAATTCTCAATTTATTATATAATAATAAATTGCTGCACTGAGATATTTTAATGAATATTCTCCTTTACAAGCTTTGATCGATGAACTACTGGTATATTTATGTTGGTAATATTTAGTGGAGTTGCACCATAGCTACTCTAATTAAAACGTACAGTAGATGACAAGATTCAATACAGAATAGTACATTATGCATTTATTTACCTAATTTCTTGTTATACATTGTTTTATACAATTAATACACAATGGTTTTACAAATCCTATTTTGTGTTTCAGTACTATTCTTTATATTGACTAGTTTTTCTATTTTTGCAGTCTAGAGGCAGTAAGAAATTCTTCTATGTTGATTAATAGCTGAATATGCATAATTGTCCGACTGTTCTGCTTATGCGTGACAACTGTTATCCAAAATGTAATAGTCACGTCCATACAATGACATTTATCTTTGTAAATAAATAGACAACAATGTCAAATCTGTAATTCTTGAATTGAAACAACACACTAAAACCCATTCACACAGTATTAGTCATATTAGATCGTCCTTACCAACATTTTGTTGTGAAATTGAGTGAGACCAGCCATTGTAGCCAAACATTTCATTAGCCAGACTGATGACCCTGTGACCCTCAATGTAACACACCTGCAACCATACAGGAAATTTGAGGACAAACTATAAAACTGAAGAAAAAAAAATCATACATTGCACGCTAGGATTTAATAACAACACTATATAAACAGAATGAGATGGCCTCCTTGCCTTTTGTCCTCCTCCTGCCTGCCGAGTGCTAATATATTCAGGTCCGAGCTTCTGTTGAAGAGCATTCTGAATGGCCTGGTACTCCTCAGCAGTGTAGTGATACTGAAACATCATCATCATTAGTATTTCTGTCTTCAACTTATACTGAACAGTTATATATTGAAGATTTTAATATTTGGAAGTGGCATGGTGGTTCAGTCAGACAATTCTAGTGTCCTGTCTGCAGATTCAAGGTTACTGTCTGTGTGAGTTTCCTAGATTGCCCCTAGGTGTGAATGAGTGAGTGTCTGTGTGTGTGAGTGTGTGTTTACGCATTGTGCCCTGTGATGACAGCCATATAATTCAGGGTGTATTCCTGCCTCGAGTCCAGTGTTTCTGGGATTGGCTTTAGATCCACCACAAACGGATGGATGGATGAGAATCCATTGATGGGTGGACAGATGGATGGATGAGAATCCATTGATGGGTGGAGACATGGATGGATGAGAATCTATTGATGGATGGATAGATGGATGGATGAGAATCCATTGAAGGATGGACAGATGAATGGATGAGAATCCATTGATGGACGGATAGATGGATGGATGAGAATCCATTGAAGGATGGATAGAGGGATGGATGAGAATCCATTGATGGATGGATGGATGGATTAGAAACCACTGATGGATGGATGGACGGATGGATTAGAATCCACTGATGGATGGGAATCCATTGTTGGATGGATGGGTGGGTAGATTGGAATCTATGGTTATGTGGATGAATATGCAGATCGTACAATGCTAAAGTTTTAAGATATATCATATATCTACAACACACAGAGTTTTCTTTCTAAAATATTAAAGCAAGTTTTGAGACTTTTCAGGCTCCTAAGTACAGATCCACTGAAAAACATTAAATCACACATATTTAGACGTCCCTTCATGCATGATTGAACGTTATTGTTTAAAACTATAACTAGACATGTACATACCTGTCCAAAACACATGCTAGCTGTGTGCTTTTTGTCTTCCCTATCATTACAATGTTCCATGTGAAGCTGTGTTTACTAACGTCCTGAATTATTGTGCATATAGCGGTCAGGTTAATGATTTCAGCTGTCACATATGGTTTAAACACACTTTGTTGTTAGCAGCCGGCTGCCGCATTGCACAATAGTAACTTGGTTAGCTGGTTAGCTGGTTAGAGTTAGCATCCATGCTCATTTGCTCCTCTTGCTAAGATAGTAGTCATGTAGTTCCAGGAGTCAGAGAAGGTCAGTACCGGTGTTTCTACTGCTGTGGAATCTTACGTTTCTTTTAAATATAATCCTACAAGCAGCGTAAATCTTTTTAAATAAAAAAATATGACTTGAATATTCTTAACTTCCCGCGTTGAGAAAACGGCGAGCTGCTCACACCTATCCGTGGGTAACACGTCATAGGGTAGGCGGTCCGCTAAGCGGCTGAATCCCAAATAATCCCTAACTTCTGTAAAAGTGCACTACATGGAGTATAAAACAATGGCTTTGACACCCTATGTTTATTTGTTTATTAATTAATAAATTTGACTTTATTTTCAATATGGCGCCATTTTGATTGCAACCAATATGGCTGAACAACAGTAGTAGTGCTGTGCATTGGTGTGTCTCTGTTTACATTTTGCTAAAAGATTTTGTAATAAAATGATGAAATATATTTCCTTGAAATATTAAATGTTATTGATCAGTACAATACTGTATTGTAATAGCTATACCAGTGAAGCTAACTGAATATCCAGTGCACTCATGAACTTATAATATAAAGATCAATGGTACACAATAGTTTACAAATGCGATCCTGAAACTGCAGCCTCCGATATTGCAGGAACATACAAGCGCAATACAGAGACGTTCAACTAAGCAGACAATACTGTAATAATTTCATTGCATGTCATGTCTAAAGGCTATAATGTTTAAAGTGCTGTTGACACGCCTTAGCTCCTAGGCGTATTTAATTCACACCCCTTTGTGTTATACAGCCTTCAGATAATGTGTCGATATCATATTACACCGTAAAGCACCTCGGTCTCAGCACACCAGCCCAATCCCAAATGACTCTCCCTATTTTAGTGCACTACTAAGGTAGGACACTGTCCTTTCAGTGTTTTATGTACTGGTTGCATGCCCTCCTTGTGCCCAGTGTTCTCGGATTCAGAGAGACCCTGTACAGGAGAAAGCGCATGCTGACGATGAATCAATGAACGTGCTATGTAGTCCACTATATTTTTAAAACCTCACCGTTTGGGCTCGAGCCCTCTCGCGTTTCTGCGACTGTGTCGTGCACGGCGCGCGTTCACGTCCCCAGGCAAGCACCTCAGCATCGCACACAGTCTGGAGGAGCGTCTGGCCGCGCGCGCAGTCTGCAAACCGAGCGCGTGTAGGAGGGGCGAGTAGAGGCGAGAGATACCACAGGAATGACAGGAGGAAGCCGCCTTGCCCCACATCCGCATTTACTCATTCAACTCACTTCACGGGAAAACAATAACGCCCTGGATACACAAAGCTCGTGCGCATCTGATCTCTTTACGCTTCCCGTTCGTTGTTTTTTGTGTGTGCATTTTTATTTATTTGTTTATTTATTTATTTATTTATTTTGTTTTCCAAAGTTACCGTATCCGAGGTGTCCATGACTGTTTACATGCAGCTCAGTTTACACGCAAGAGCGTTTGATGGTGAGTGAAGACAATGTAATGCACAAATTTTTTTTGCATGGCATTTTTTATTCTGCTAATTTCTACTGCTATAAATACAGGCTTGTTTGTTGGATAAATAACGGGAACGCGCGTGTCCTATCCGCCAGTGAGTACACCGAGTACCGGGGCGAACCCCCCACCCCAGAATGACAGTCAAATGGGTTACAATGGAAAGCGTCAGGCTGAGCTATAGCACATGGACAGAGCTAGAAATGTAGAAATGTTCTAGATCACACAGACTGGAAAAGAAACTGGATTAAGAGAAGTCTAATGTCCTTGGTCTCATTAATGGGAGCTCCCGCTGGACGTTGATCTTACCTGTCCATGTTTATTAAACCGAAGCGCACTCTGAAACGGTTCTGGCACGCCTTTAAACACTTTTCAGTGCAGAGGAATAAAAAAGCAAACACGATTATACATCACGGGACTGTATGTTTTCATGTAAGAGGATTTACAGTGTAGGAGACAGAGCACGTGTTGCGAAGGCGAGGTGGCACAGTGATGTACGAGTCTTTTGTTGTAGCTCTTTGTTGAACTGCGCATAAACAAATCTGCCGCTAGGTGGCGCGTTGGAAACACATTGTGTTTCACATGTGTTTCGTGTGTTCTCCTGGTCTAAAGAGTCCCTAGTAAGCTCACGTAATTTTGAGCTCAAGACCTGCCTGTGCCAGGTTTGTTAGAGCAGACAAAATGCTAAATTGGGCTGAGCTGCACTCTGAGAAGAAAAAAAGGGCACTGATCAGTGCTTAAATAGTGAAACGTGAGGTACCAGAACACTAAGGGAGAGGTAATCCAGCAAGTGGACAGGGGAGGGAATACAGTAGGTCCCAGAAGACACAACAGTGCTCCAAGCACTTCATTTAATGAGGTTATTGAATGTCATATGCCTAGGGATTAGTTGTGTAAACCTCAGACTACCACACAATACGATACAGTTTTGATTCTTAAGGCCGATATCGATATCTGAGAATACCTCTGAATCGGCTATGATAGAGTTTGATTTCATTTTAGTAGATTCTGAGTGATATATCACCAACTTTGTGTAGAATCTCAGACAGGCCTACTGTTAATTCGCAAATTATGATGAGACAGAGAAGGATTATTTTAGGTATCAAAGTAATGGCCAAGCCTATTTACACATCATCTTAAAAATATGAATCATTTTTTACACACCAGTTGTCTGTCCTTTTTCAGTAATAATTAATGATCAATTATAATTGGTAATAATCTATTTATAATTAATTACAATCAATAATAATCGATTTAAGGATTTAAGGCTGCAACTAACTATTATTTTGATAATCCTTTAATCCTTTAATTATTTCTTTGATTAATCGATTAGTTGGATTAAAAGTCTGACTTCTATTTTCTGTATATTTTTTTTTTTAAAAACCTGTTATTTCACATTCTGCCCGATGTTGTCCTTCAAACATTGTGCAGATTGAAGTCTATGAAAAAGGTATTAAATGTATCTATGTTGGCCATGCTATACATTGTGCAAAGGATTTTAAAAAATCTTAACTTTATATTTAGTCTACAAATTACATTTTGAAAAAAAAAAAAACCAACAGATTTTCCACAAGCTTTAAAGCAGAAGTTAAATCACTACATTAAAAATGCTCAAAAAGAAAACGAAAAAAACTGAACAAAACAAAACAAAAAAAAAGCACAAACTAAGTGCTAACTGGTAAGAGGTTGAATGTTCTGCAGTAACACACACATTCACTCATCTGAACACAGTAACATGTTACTTTATTCTGTAAATGTATGACATTTCTTACATTTATATACAATTACATGTTCTAACCCCATTACAGTTACTGCTCTAATAAAAACCCCAATTACTTCTATTTCTAAATATAGCTAAATATAGCATCAAACAACATATTTGGTCAACATGAATATTTTAGTCAGTTATTGCGCTTGCTTTCTATTGTGCGCTGTTTGCTTGACACGCATATGTGGACTTGCGCTCATTCAGTGAAGTTTAATGGAGGCTCACTTGCTGTCAGGACAAGCCTTTATGTAAAATGGAAATACTGGCGTGAATTTCTAACATTTGCAGATAAGGATATAAAGGTAAAAATTAAATTTCTGCGCTGAAGAAAACATGTCTGGAACACATTAAACAGCACACGCATCTGTCGCAGCATCTGATACGACAAGCCAGGTTGATATGCTTACGAGTTTGTTTGAAGCGCTAAGTATAAGACATTCTCATGTTTTGGACAACCTGGATCATGCACGTTTCCTGCAGCAGCTCACTCTGTGACTTCCGCTGTTTTTCAGATGCATTTTATTCATAGAAATGTGTTTTTCACCATTGTGAAAATGGTGAAATTATTATAGATTTTATCGATTAGTCGTTGTAGCCCGAAATCGATTTATGATTGTTGGTAATTCATATCTGTAGTTACAGAACGATACATCAACATCACCAGATCATCTGATCTTCACACCTCTGCTGGGGATTGTAACCATCACATTTCAGTGGTACTGTGGGAGGACTGGAGGAGTCAGCTGCACATTTCCTGTGTTAAATTTCACAATGATATGATGTGCTCAGTTGTGCTCAACCTCACAACAGACATATTGCTCTTACAAAAGTACATATTGCCCCGTAAAACAACATAACTCAAATATAATAACACGAATGCTAATATCAGCAGAAGAAATGTCTTCCTTATCTTTCCTAATTATCCAAATTACTCCACAACACCATCATCTAATTTATAGTCTCCTCCCGATGTCACAATTTACTCTGCTAGTCTGTGTCCTTTAGATATCCAAAAATAAACATATGATGAAAGGGTTTAATTTTGTGTGATGGGCCAACAAATTTCAGAAACAGAGACAACGCCTCCCTTGCTTCTTTTTTGCATTTTGTTCTGCCTTATCCCTTTTGCTTACTTTTTTGAGAAAGTCATCTGCCATTTTTCACCATATTCATGATGCTTGAGTACTGAATGACTGATAACCCAGGCACACCAACTGGTCATCGTGAAAATAAGCCAACTCTACACAGTAAAATCCCTAGTGTTGCATTAACACCCAGCGTGTTCATTTCTGTCCAGTGGACTTCTATAAACACTGTAGGGTGTAAATTCAACACTGTGGGTGTTAAATCAACACTGGCGATTTTGCTGTGTATATTTGAAATGGAGGTGACACATAAAGAATGATTATTCATTAAATTATTTTATTATTCTTTATTTGATTTTCATTTTGATAAAAGCTGCAGAAGTGCCTGATCCATGTAAATAAGACCTAGAATGGAGGCAATTCAAATCTGTTGGGTCCAGTTCAGACATAATCCAGCACAAATTAAGTACTAGTACTGGTACTAAACTGTCACTGTCACCTTTATCTGTGTCTTTAAAAAAACAAACACTTAAGGTACATAATTTAACTATAATTACCTTTAAAAGGTTACTATGCAGCTATCTAGCTAAAACATACTAAAGGTATAAAAGATCTACAACTTAGGATACCAACCCAGTGACAAGGAGAGGAGCAGTTTAATACCTGTTTTTTTTTTTTTTCTTTCCTGAAAGTGTTTCTTTTCTTTAAGGTAAGCCTACACAGAGATGTTCCACACAAGCTTTGGGTACTGTACAGTCTATGTGGGTCTCCTTTCTATCTTTTGAGGCAAAATAAACTTTTTATACCACTACAGGTCCCTGGGTAGTCTGCTTCCCCCACAGTGACACTCCTTCTCCTAGTACATAATACAAGTGAGTGTTGGACCTTGAAACATACTACAGTTTCACAGCACATCATTTTAACCTATTATCTCACTTTCAGACACACACACACACACACACACACATTATGTTGGTTTTTATCAGTCTTGTGAGGTACTTTCAGTACTTTATTTGTACTGGATCATACTGGAACAGGATTTGGCACCTGTGCAGCTTTTTTTGTCTGCAAAACTGTATGGAGCAGAATAAGATGCTAAAAAAAAGCAAGGGAGGTTTCATTTCTGTTTCTGAAACTTGTTGGCCCATCCACTCACAAAATATATATGTATACGGGTTCTTGGTTTTCTAAAATACGCCACACTGGGTATTTCCACTGATTGTGTAGCTGTGTCATGCCATGCTTACACGTAATAGGAACCTTGAAACCAAAGTAAATTGTAAATCACACGCCTTTGTAATGTAACATAAGAGTTGGGCAAAAGGCAATTGATTAGAGATTACAGGAGGAAAACATTATAATGTTTTTTAGATTATTGAAACTGAAGAACTGTTGACAATATGCCATGTGCCATGAAGGTCACATAGGTCAAAACCCTCTTCTATTTCTATCATTATAAGAATGTTTGGTCCCCATAAAAACATGCAAACTGTAAAAAATGTACACACTCCAATATGGCTTCCATAAAATCCTCTATTGAACTATCAAAGATATCAGAATGTAGGAAACACTGGAATTAATTTGATTCAGTGTTTTTGGACACTATTTTGAAGTAATATGGTATTTGACATATAGAGGAGAAAAATGCAATTTTGCACGTAACAAGAGACCGGGAACACTGACCACAAATACATAAACACAGACCCAAATTTGTATGATAAAGGACAGAAATCAGGGTGAAACTCCATTAACTGGTTAACTAAACATTATTATTTACAGCAATAGTCTTAAAATATATCCACATTGTTGTGCATATCCCTATTTATTTATCTATTTTTACTCATCTGTACACTTTGAAATCAAACTTGTTACCACTGTGTGTTCTCAGGAGCTTTATTCTGAATGAATGTTGGAGTCTCTCTCTGTATTGCTTGAATAAAGATGCTGGAAGACTTGAGTGGGACACACACTAGACCAGGCAAACTTAAAACAGGCTCATTCAGCTTCTCGGCCCTGGCGTCCCTACCACACTGCCTTCACATGGACTCCAGTACACACCCTATCAGGAGGTAAGATTATAATGAGTCTCTCAGCACAGCTAGGTGAGATAGTCATGATTCATTATACTGTTTCTCCAAATTTTATGGCACACTGTGCATCTTTCCTGGTTATCAGTCTGTCATTCTGTTTCCAGAGAGATCAGTAGAGTCAAATGATCATAAATCAACAGTCTCATGCAATAGCCATAAACCAATAATTCCTGTATTGGCTCCCGTAGTTCGGTTTGGCTTGACAAAATTGCAAATGGCACAAGCACATGGACTAGAGAGTAACACACAGTAATACTGACTCACAAATCTTTCATCTGTGAAATGTTTAACCTTGAGCTTTAAAATGTGACTCATTTATAATTCACACTCAGTTCCTGCTTTCACAGTGGTGTCTGTGGGTTTAATGAACAGACAGAGACACGAGGACACATTTAGGTGAGCTGAAATCCCACATTTTGGCTTTAAACTCCAAGCTCTCACATCCTGAACAATACCAGTTGTATAGTGCTACTTCTATTTATGCATCTCAAACCCAATCTAAATATACAGCTGAGTAGTTAAGGGTTAATCAGGAAACTGCACAATTTTGTACAAAATTTGCTCATTGAGATAAACAAATCCATTCAGATGTAAATTTTAGTATTATCATGCATGGTGAATATTTGGTGTTTATACCACAGCAGTCATCTTCTCTATACTGATTGATCAGAAGGTGTTATGTTTAATTATACCACAGCTCTGTTGAATTGGTCAGAAAGTGTCACACAATTTTCTATAACCGTAGCTCTGCCAGCTGTAATTCACATCACAGGTTTATATTATATTAATGCACTTGTTCTAAAAATATTATGTTTTTATAGCAACAACTCATTCATAGGGACTTCATGGTGGATACCACATAATCTAAGGGTAATAATAAATGGATTAAAAAAGTGTTGTTATTTAACAAAGAAAATCTTATAATTGGTTATATGGTTTTCTGCAAGGCAATATTTGTATAATATTTTTGGAAGGGCTTTGTAAAAGTTAGTAAGTTTTCTGCCACTGGAAATTTTTCAGGACGGAGGAGTTTGTGCTTTCTGGTTTCTAGGTGACATGACAGGTTATGTTTTTGTTTTTCTTTTTTTGTCTTATTAACTTCAAGATAGAGAAAAAAGAGACTGAAGAATGTTATAAATTAATGTTTATATCTGCTATTGATGACAAGAAATAATTTGTCTCGCAGATGTTCAGCAGCATTAAATGTAACAACTGTTTATTGCTGTTATAACAGGTAGCAGAGGGCTCTATAGATTACGTACAGCTCCATTAATGGCTAGATGTTGGATTAGAAGTCATTTTAGATAAAAGCATTCACAAAAGAACTAATATAAAAAGTAAAAGTAAAGAAGTCCACCTTTAAAATCTGAATCAGCTTACTTGCATCATCTTTGGCAAGTGCTTGCTTAGACACTTTCTCTTTCTTTTTCACTGCCTTGCTTTTCAGAGTTGTTTTGAAGTCGAGTTCTCTGCTCTGAGAATTTCCTTATCAGAATTAAACAGTTGCACTGCTGACCTTCACTTACGTAACACTGTGCTTGTGAAACTACTACTGCGGTGGGAAAAAAGGGAAGCAGTTGTATTTGTGTCTGTCTGTATGTACAGGGCTCTCCAGTATTATTTCAGGAACATGAGCATAAATTAACATCAAAAAAGAATACCACATGCAATAAGTGATATTTTGAGCATGTAGGGCTATTGTATCGTTTTATTTAAACAAAAAAATTCTATTCAATTCAGTTTTATTTGTACAGTGCTTTTAACAATGGACATTGTCACAAAGCAGCTTTACAGAAACATATAAATTCAGAATTTAAATTTTAAATGTTGAATTTATCCCTAATGAGCACGTCAGAGGCAACGGTGGCAAGGAAAAACTCCCTGAGGTGATATGAGGAAGAAACCTTCAGAGGAACCAGACTCAAAAACAGAACCCATCCTCATATGAGTGACACTGCTAGTGCCGTTATAAATAAGCTAGAACTTCCATAGCTGTGTACTACATGGTCAAAAGGTGTAATTGTTTAACCAGGAAATTCATCACAGTTTTCACATGAAGTCTATTTTGTTGACGTTGTCAACTGTTCACTGATGGAGAATTGAGTGCAAAATTGTTTGTGGCAATTGCAGTCCTAAAGCTATCATACCATTTGTAGTTCTAAGCCAGCATAGCAACTGTTCATATGAATTTGTGGTCCATAGACATCTTTATGGTTTTTATGTGGAACCATCCTCAATTATCTCAATGATCTTTTGGCTGTCAATGTGGGGCCATACTCACCAAAAAATTTAAGTAGTGCAATTTGTTTCTATAAAGCACTGATTTGAACATTATTGGCACACTTATGATTAATATTTTCTGCCTGCCCTGAAGAGAATACCAGCACTGAATCTCTTCCTGTAATGTCTAACAAGATTGTGCACACTTCTGGAAGAATCATGGTCCACGTTTCCATGCAGCATTTAAGCTCCTTTATATAGTTTGGTTTGTGCATGTTGACTTGCCTCTTCAATTCAGACCACAGGTTTTCAGTAGGGTTCAAATTTAGAGATTGAGATGGGCATTGGAAAAACAATGATTTTGTGTTTCTATTTATGGCCAAGCATTAACCTCTTGGTAGATGCAACCAAGTTTTGGAATGAATTTGCCATCAAGCTTCAGCAGCCACAAAACACCTCCAAGTGTCAGTGATCTACCTCTGTATTGTACACTGGATATCAGATGCCTTTCCTTGTATGCAGCCCCCTTTAAGTCACTAAAATGCTGATGATCAGCCAGGTTATATCTAACCATGACACTCGTTGCCTGTTGTAGTTCTAATGACGCTAGGTAAATTTCAGGCGATTTCTCAGAAAGGCCTTGTATATTGCAGTGCTCCCCAACAGCTTATTGTTGTGAAAGTGTTTTTTTAATGAGTGATTTTGAAACTTGAAAACCACAAGAATCAACTGAACTGTGCAATTCTAAAATCTGTGATCTTTGTACCCTTTTCCCCCTCCTTCACAAACCTCCTCACTGTGTTCGCATGGGTCTAATTCCTGTTTCAGACTTGTGAAATGTTTTGTTATGACCTTGATTGCGCTAAATGGTATTTTAACTGCTTAAGTATTTTATATCCATTACCTGATTTATGCACATCAAAAGAATATCTGGCTCTTTTGTATTAAAAGGTCTTTGGTTTTTCTCCTGGTGATGGATGATAAAGAGATTTAACGTGTGCAGCATCATATTTATACCCCAGGGAAACAGTTCATAGTTCCTGGGGATTGAAAGCAAATAATATACTTCTTTTTTTTTTTTTTTTTAAAGAATGACAATTTGCATTTCCTTTATGATATTCCTTAGAGGTGTCTGTAATTTTGGCATATTATTTGGCACATACTTGTGAGAGAAAATATTATTATTTTTAAAAAATTATTATTATTTTGTGTAACGTTTATTTTATACAATCATTTTACTCATTTGTCTGAACAGTGCCAATAATTCTGGAGAGCACTGAATGTTCTATTACCTTAACTTATAATAAGGCTGTTTTTTGGGGTTTTTTTTTTTTTTTTAGATCTCTGTGTGTGTGAGAGAGAGAGAGGAATCTGAGAATTAAACACAAAGGGGAAGGAAATTAATTTATGAAGAAAGACGATCTTGACTCAAGGCCAGCTGTTAACCTCTACTTTCACTTCCCCCTCCCTTCTCCACCCTGAGTCATGTTTACTCCTGGCTTTGTCAGACTCAGCTCGGGACAAACTGTGCAGTTTCTCTCTCTCTCTCTTTTTCACATGACCATGAGGACTCTGTACCGGCTGAGGTTAGTGAGCTCGCCGAACCTGAGTCAGCTGGGCAAGAATGAGAAGACATCACTGGAGGAGCGTGGATCTGGGCCAAACGCCACATGGAACAGGTGACCTTCATCTCCACTGCCTGTCTTTATAAATAATGTGCTTATTTTCTGCATGTGGTTAATTGCCAATGTAGCTACACCTGTATACTAATGGACTATTAAATGAAATGCATTTAAGCAGTCATTATAGTTTTAGTTACACATTCAGATTATATATTTATATTATAGATTGAGTTTCTCTGTGTTTGTACTTGTTTATCACAGCATTCACAATGCAGTTATTGGTGTTTTCCAAAAGAAGGGATTGGCTGACAATGAGCTCTACACACTCAATGAAGGTGTGAGGTGAGTCAAGTCAGTTTGACCTAATTCCACTCAGCTGCTTACCAGCTGATTATCTGTACCTCAATGGATAGATTGTAAGTACAACTATAAGACATAGTGGTATGCTTTTACACACTGATATCTTGTGTATTTTTTAATATCACTGCATAATTTATAACTGAAGTAGTAATCATATATGGTGTGTATAGTGCAGTAAGCAAAGAATAAGTAAGTTTAGAAAAGTAAGCTTATAATCTGGCAGAGTTAGAGCTTAGAACATGTGTCAGAACAATGTGGGGGCGAATATTTCAGCTTAAGATCAGAACCAAAGACTGTTCAGCGGCTGTGAAAGCAGCTGGAGGTAGTTATAAAGGCAAAGAGGTGGCATACAATCTTTAGAAATGGAAATGCATACACCTGACCTATCACTTTGGTATTTTTCTGTATCAGTGACTTATACCTTGTTTGAACTTTTTGCTACATGTAATGTAAAAAGTAAGGAATATCAGTGAACTTTAACACACTAGTTGGTAAAAAATAACAGTGTTGTACTACAGGTATGCACTCAACTTTGGCACTCAACTGTATGTAGCACATTATATTTTATACAGCTTGTTCCGGTCCACTAATTTGATTGGTCCAGCGGTATTGCTTATATTTCCAAGATTGCTTATATTTCCTATAACCGCACTGGGACAGTTCACAGTGTACCACTCTGTTCGTCCGTGTTCACCACATAAAATTCCACTTCCTAGTTTGACACGGTTACAACAGTAGTGTTAGTGACATCATCAGTGGACATGGCAAATGATACTTTTCATGAATATAATTTTTGACTTAAGATATAAAAGCTTGTCAAATGAAGATGAAAAGGAAGAAGGGAATAGAGTTCGACCGATATTGATTTTTTTATAACCAATAATTTGCATGTTTATGTGCCTGATAACCGATATTTATTTCTTGTTTTACTTCTGTTTTTAACACAATGATAACAACACCACTGAACTGAACAAACCATTTTATATACAACAATTTTGTCAATTGTCACTTCCTCCTTGCATACAAAACATTACAAAACAACTCTTATTCATACAACAATAAATAGAGGGATCTGAAAGAGTGCAAAAAAGTGCACCTTTAATAATGTGTCTTTTTAAAAAAAAAATAAAAGCACTGATGAGGTAAACAGTTTATGTGACTCGGTGAGTTTGTCTTGATTTCTTAGCACCAAGCTGCTTAAACTACATATCAAGAATTTATGTATCACATCTCATTTGTGCATTAATGGCTATGTTAAATAAAGGGATTAAGTCCGAAAAATCATTACTCAATATTAATTTCTTGTTTATAGAAGTATTGTATAAAAGCAAGATTGCACTCGCAATCATATGGTTTACTGAATATCAGGATGGGTCTGATTACCTACAGCACTCACCCTGTGGGCTCATGTTTTTGGCCAAATCACAGCTATGCTGATATTCTGTATAACCACACTCTTGCTCAAGCAATATTGCTTAAATATCATATGTAAAGAGTAAAACACAAGAGGCATGCTGGAAATAATCCATGACAGGCTGGTGTGGTATAGGAAAACTAATCCACTTCAGAACCCATTCAGAGTGTTTCATTCCTCTTATAGTACAGCAATTTGACAACAATTAATTATTTTTATTTATTAAAGAAGTCATAGATTTTTACCCATTTACAGTTATGTTTCCTTTTGAGAAAATGGAAGAAACAATTTAGCAAGCATTAAACAGTTTTAATTAATAAGTAAAAAAAAAAAATAATAACTTGTCATTTTACCAAGAAACTGAAAAAAGCCTTCTGAAAATGTCTGAAAACTTAGTCTTAAAGCACGGACACTAGAGACTCCTTCCAAAAATGTCAAATAAACATCTCCTCACATATACACCATAATGAGCAACCTGTTTTTGTGGCACATAAACCACACAAGTCCATGTGAAGTAGCTGTTACTGTAGAAATTATTACATAATATCATTAAGTTAAGGTAATTAGAACAAGTTAATTAATATATAAACCTGTGATTTAGCCTGCAGCCAGAACTACTGTCAGAGCTACCATTATAGAAATCACCTACTGACCAATCAGACTTGAGAATTCAACAGTCCTGTGGTATACTATATATATTATAGATAAATTATATCTAATAATCTTTATTTATGTGTGCTTTTTGAGCCCAAATTCTAAAGTTTATATATATATATATATATATATATATATATATATATATATATATATATATATATATATATATATAAGGAATATAAAGTATTCAAAGAAATCATCATAAATAATATTGAATTAACTTTCATTAAAACATTAATGAACAAACTATAAATCTATACATATTACAAATAACCACTAAACGACTATTACATTTTTATCTGGATTGATCATGATTCTTTCTACTGATACTGAGTCTTACTAATTTATATTGAAAACATGAATAATAAAAATGTAGCTGTATAGCATAATGCAATTATTAAACATGATAGGAAGTTCATTAATAGACTGATCATGTGGTGTTTTTTATTCAGGCAGCTGCTGAAAACTGAACTTGGCTCATTTTTTACTGAGTATCTGCAGGTAAGGTGAAACATATGTATATGTTGACACAATACACTGATTCATTAAGCAGCCATTAAACATCCCTCTTCCTTTTTCCCCCCTCTCTCATTTTCCTCCTCTTTCAGAACCAGCTGCTGACCAAAGGCATGGTCATTCTGAGGGACAAAATAAGATTCTATGAAGGTAAAAAATAACAAACCCTGTAGAGACACCATTCTTCATGACAAAATCACACTAAATGGAATTGTTTAAGTTGTAAATATAAGGCTGATGCAGGGTCTCAATCCTCAGACTACAACTGTGAATTCTTTCACAGGTCAGAAATTACTCGACTCCCTGGCTGAGACATGGGACTTCTTCTTTTGTGATGTTCTCTCCATGCTACAAGCCATCTTTCACCCAGTCCAGGTAGCCTAGTCCTAGCCTCCATCTACACTGTCCTTTTGTGCAGTGTCCACTACTTTCCCCATCCCATTTGGTTCGTGCTGTTGTTCACCAAATGTTTACAACTACAGTATATCTACACTTTTTGTCAGAAGATAAGATAAATCGCCTGCAGATCTAGGCTACAGCACCACTCACTGGTTTTTAAACTTCATACAGTTGTGGTAATGAATACATAACCCACAAAGATGCCACAACGTTTCTTTAGAGCAATGCCGCAGAAAAAAACATGTTTGGTTTCCTAGAGCGTCCTTAAAGCAGCTTTCGGTTCATGATTCTTTAAGTATTTTGTTGTTGCCATAATAAACTGAACAATCATTTTCCATCACAAAGATCTTTCAACATGGTGGTCACATTTACAGTGCGATTTTTTATTTTTTTGCTCTCTGTGGCACCAACAATGGAAATCAATTACCCAAAGAACACTAAACATATGCTTTTTCCATGGTGTCACTCAAAAAAAAATACTTCTGACATTTTTTCTTTTTAAAGAGTGTACTAAAGGTCTCATATGTATGTAGTTCACAATAAACCACTGTGTTATACTTATTGAGTTATTATCCTAATAAGAGTTATGTAAGCCATTGTTTAGCTTCAGTTCCTAAGCAAGAGAATGAGAAGTCATGCCTATAGAGTATGCCATAAAAGTCATTTTCTTTTAGCAAATAGAATAAGCACTGAGTCGTGACAAGGTAGCATTTACATTTAAAGGCTATGAAGATGCACAAATTTTAATCTTTGCACCAGCGTCAATTTAGAACAGTGTGTAGTGAATTCTGTAACTCTGTAGTGAAAGTCTGATAACAAATGGCCTCTTTTTATTACTAGAATACTGTTAGATGAGGTTTTCTTTTTCTGTCCCTCCTTCCATGTGTTTTTTTTACCTGGCCCAGTGAAGAAGCCACGGCCTCAAAGCTCATCAACGCTAACAAATGTTGTTGTTGTTGTTGTTGTTGTTTTCTCAGTTAAGAAATACTGTATACACAATACTGCATGATATTCAATTTGGATAACCGCTTTAAATGATATCCAATTTAATCACTGTTTGATTTAAATATATCTTTCATACATTAAATCATTAATCATGTATGATGATTACTGAGATTATTGTATTATCACAGAAAATAACATTAAAACCACTGACAGGTGAAGTGAATAATATTGATTATCTCATTACAATGGCACCTGTCATGGGGTGGGATAGTTGGGCAGCAAGTGAACAGTCAGTTCTTAAAGTTGATGTGTTGGAAGCAGGAAAAATCAGCAATTGTAAGAACCTGATCAACTTTGATAATGGCCAAATTGTGATGGCTAGACGACTGGGTCAAAGCATCTCCAAAACAGCAGGTTTTGTGGGGTGTCCCGAGTTTACAGTGGTTAGTACCTACCAAAAGGTGTCCTAGGACAAATGGTGAACCCGCAACAGGGTCATGAGCGCCCATGGCTCACTGATGCGCATGGGGAGCGAAGGCTAGCCCATCTGGTCCGATCCCCCAGAAGAGCTGCTGTAGCACAAATTGCTAAAAAAGTTAATGCTGGCGGCTGCAGTGTGATGCTCTGAGCAATGTTCTGCTGGGAAACATTGTACTCATAGCTCATGATGGAGATATCTGGACAAATACCTTCTAGATGACCAAAAAATGTGATAAATCTGCAAAGCATATATAACACATAATTAGGTCCATGATTGGGTTCAGTGTCGGGAGAAATCAGAACATTCTGCAGCAAGGTCCCTCGTTGTTGTTGTTAATGATGTTACGTTGTATGAATCAGGGGAAGGAGCCGTCAGTACGGCAGTTGGCTCTGCTGCTCTTCAGGAACACTATCACTTTAAACATGAAGCTGGATGAAGCTCTGTCCAGACCACGTGCCCGTGTCCCTCCATCCATTGTCCAGATGCTTCTGGTCCTCCAGGTACGGAACACACATAAAAACCCAGCCTATGTAAGTGTGTATTTGTGTTCATTTTTTCACGTTTGTTAATTGGGTTTGTGGTGAATGATGTACAGGGCGTTCACGAGTCGCAAGGTGTGACGGAGGAGTACCTGAAGCTGGAGTCGCTCATTCAGAAGGTGGTGTCACCCTACTTGGGGACACACGGGCTCTGCGCACACGATTGTGACGCCACCCACTGTTCATGCATCTTGGGTAAGATAAATGATTTAGGATCATTTAGGCATGTGCTGATATTAAATCAGAGAACGTTCCTAACTTTTTAACAGTTTATTATGCACATGTTTCATTTAGCAACTTCCAAAATGAAAAAGAAACCTAATGTTTCAGACTCCTTTCTGCTACTTTAGCAATAACTTTCAGCAAGATGTTCATTACATTTGTTTCTACTTACAATTTATTAGTTGCACAGCTTAGAAGAAAAGCTGAATTATGCTTTTTTTTTAATAGGACCAGCTCTTGACTCATAAAGCTAGCTTAATTTTTTTTTGACTCGGTGCCTTTTTTATAATTATTATTTGATTACATGTAAAATGTGTGCTGCTGAAAAAAAAAAAGTGTGAAAACACCCTTTTTTGTGTCTAGGTATAACTTTTGTGCTCTCCACAAATCTGTCATAGCTATGTCCTATTTAGCAGGTGCAACCTACATGCTTAAAAATAAAAGTTTTTCATGCCATAGGAGAACCCTTTTAGATTGCACAAAGAACCTTTTATTGTCAAGTTCTTTAGAGAACCATCTATTAACTGGTGCTTTAAAGAACCCAGAAAAGGTTCTTCACAGCAGTGCCACAAGGAACCGTGTTATCAGAAGTTCTCTAAAAAACACTTAGTGCTTTAAGGAACCAAAGTAAGGTTCTTAAGAGTGATGCCCGGAGAACCTTTTCCAGTCCCACAAAGAACCTTATAGTGTTCATTTTAAGAACTAATCACACTGCTCTGAAGAACCTTTAATGAACCATAAAGAACATCTTTAATCTACAAAGAAAATATACCTCAACTCAAGAACCCTATAGAATGAAAAATGGTTCTTGACCAGAAGAAGGTTCTTTGCAGAACCTATGGTGCTGTAACTAGCCATTAAAGAACCTATATTTTTAAGAGTGTACTCTAGCTATCTAGGCAGCATCCTCCTGAGAGGAAGTGTCATTACTGAGAATGGTCCACAATAAAAATGTTGTGCGTATCGAATATAGCGGTATCATATAATTGATTATTGGCACATCCTTACTCCTAGGATAAATTGTTCTTCCTGTTAAATGTACTTGTTCATTTATATTAGACAATCAGATCAGTATTGTATGCTTCACTGTTCACAGAAAATCGTTTGCAGTGGTGCTGGTCCAAAACAGCTGAAATCCCCTCCACTAACCCAGTGGTGCGCTCCAAGAGCTACAACATCCCCATGCTTACGCCCGTGGCCGAGTATGACACGGAGGTCGGCTCTGTCGGTAGCGTGGGTATCCGTCGCCACTCAGCCTGTGAGGTCACTTCCTGTATGGAGCAACAGGGCTTCTCCCTCTCGGTCAGTGTGGAGACGAGTTCCACCCCCAGGATCTCGCTGGACCACGAGCTCCCCTTACCTACCGCAAAGCGTGGAGCCACAGCACAGCCTGCTCTAATCCTACCATCCATCTTTATCCAGAACTCTGCGGGGCTTTTACACACGCCGACATCCACCTCGGAGACAGATAAAGCCATGTCTTCTCCCACTAGCTGCTCCTCCAGTCCGGAAACCATAGTTATGCAGGGTGTAGAGTCTGTGGATTCTGATCAGGATGGGATATTCATTGACTTTTCCCACTGCCGCTCGGACTCTTTTGGCGCCATCAGGAAGACGAGCTGACTTGTGTAACACACTGAATTCGTCCATATGGTTTATTTTAAACACTACACATGAGGCATGTGCTGATATGGAAATTTTCACATCGTGAAAATACAGTACGTGATTAATGGGAGAGCCTTGTATGATAACAGCACTTATTGATTTTTTTTGTCCAACATAAGAAACCTGAGAAAACAGCTGTCCTTGCGCTGCTCTCCAAATGGGACAGTCTTTAGTCTTTACTCTCAGGAGCACAAATGCTGTCTAGAAATGCTCACAGCCTCCTCACAAATTAAACGCAGAGCTAGTGATGTGTTGAATATCATTGAATATCACACTGTACTGTATGACTGTTTATCGGCATTCAGACTGTGCTTGGCAAGACCTCAGTTTGGGAAAAAACAAACAAATAAATACTGTGTTAGATGTTTTATAGCAAACATTTTTATAAGATGTACAACACTTGTGGATTTACTGTATGTTTTCGGGATTTTTATCTCATTTTATAGGTACATGTTGTCACAAGGAGAATTTAATTTGCCTCAACAATTCTCCATGAACGTATAAATAACTTAATAACACAGCATTATCAATTCTTTCATGCTTGTGCCTTCATCATCCAGGCACAGCACAGTTTAGGTGTTTAACATCATAGTTCATATTTACTGCAGCTTACAGGTAAAATGTGAATGATGCAACGTCTATGAACATTCTTATAGTTAAAAAGAAAAAAATTCAGACGTCTGTCCAAGAACATGTTTAACATAATCATGTAAAAGTGTGTGTGTGTGTGCGCGTGTGTGTGTGTTTGTTTGTTTGTTTGTTTGTTTTTCAATAGTTCAAAAATTATTAAGGGTAAAAAAAATAATGCCAAATGTGAGACAATATGATGTATTTTAAACAGAAAAATTAATTTGCAGCTCAATTCAGGTAATTGATTTTTTTTTTTTTTTTAATCTACATCTCTACAGTTATTTTCCTGGCATGACGCATTACAATTTTGATTGGTGCAAATTATAAACATTAGAATAAATTGGATTTGATTCATATTATTTGATATGCAAACGATTCTGAGATTTGTTTATTTATTTTTTCCTGATCTTTCAACTGGGACATCAAGCTGCTTAACAGCATCAAATAACAAGGAGGATTAGTGATATCCTAACAGACATTAGGAAAATAATAGAGGACACGTCTTCAATTTGTAAGTAAAATAATTGTGTTTAAATTGTATGACTTTTGAGAAAATGTGAACTGTGTTTTGATTGTAAATAGATTATTTAATTGTTCCATTTCTATCATGAAATGATGTAACAATTTTTTAGGGCATATTTATAAAGTTATCTTATAGTTATGTAGTTGTATAGAATGGTTTTTACACATGCAGGTTTGTTTTTTCTTGAGCATTTAGAAAAAAAAATAGTTTTGGGAGATGAGGAGGAGATGAGGTGAAAGTTTTTTAACTAGCGTTTGTCATTTTTGACAATTTGTCGAATTTAGGTTTATCATAATCTCTTTGTGCTTTGTTATGATACTGAATATACTTTGTTTTTTATGATACTGAATAACTATAAATCTATTGCTTTGGCGGTAAAAACACTCTTTTTTAAATTGCTGAGTGGTAAAGCCGCCAGTAGGGGGCGCACCGGAGTGTTGGGGGTCGAGCTAAGGTTCACGTTTAGTACTTCTTTTTTTGCAAACCATGTTGGCTAAAATTATTAAGTCGATGTTGCTGTATTTTTTTCATATATAATAAACATTTGAGACTTTCAGCTCCCTGTAATTATTTGCCATATTTAAACATTTAAGGTAAAAAAAAAAAAGAAAGAAAAAGAAAAGAAAAAAGAATAAAATCCGTAAGGTTAAAAAAAAAAAAAGGCCTCCGGAAGTGAGGTATATAGGCCGAATCCCAAATGACTCCCTATTCAAGAACAAGTGCACTACGTAGCGCATGGGATCTATTATTTCATACTCAGTGTAGTGCACTCGTGTAGGCTTTGTGTACCGATTTGAATAAGCGCTCATTGGAATAGCTGTGAAGTATCGGTCTTAATTCCGCATTGCCTAAAAATATATTTTTTAAAATGTGGAGTTAAATTCTGAGGGTGAACATGTCCTTGGACGTTTCGTGCAACAGAAGAACTGTTTTATGATTTTAAAAAAACACAAGTTGGACTTTAGTAAACAAAGACTCGGGCATACAAAAGCGGTGTGTGTAACGAATGTTAATGCTAGCATGTTTGTGTTCGCTTAGCCTGAGAGACTACCAGAGACGGTATACACACAAGAAATCAAAATAACAGTCTCGCTTATAATCTCGCGATAGTTAATCATTTTCGCAGCCACTGCGAAAGAGTGTGTGTTTCCTGATCTCTTAAGTTTTTCCAGAAGGAGCTGACTGATTTAGCGACATTTTAAATGCTAGCTGGCTAGCTAGTTTAGCTTAGCCTATTGGCTAATCTCGGCGAGACGGTGTAGACCCGGAGTTTGGCGGAGAGCGGTGAGATGGAGACCCACGTCTCAAGCCTTTTCCCGGAGATTTTAGCCATGATCTTCAGTTACCTGGACGTTAAAGGTAAAGGCAGGGTTGCGCAGGTGTGTGTGGCCTGGAGAGACGCGACCTACCACAAATCAGTGTGGAGAGGAGTCGAAGCCAAACTCCATCTGAGGAGAGCAAACCCGTCGTTATTCCCCAGCCTTCAGAGCCGAGGGATTAAGAAAGTGCAGATCCTGAGTCTCAGACGCAGCCTCAGCTATGTGATTCAGGGCATGCCGAACATCGAGAGCCTTAACCTGAGCGGATGCTACAATTTGACAGACAACGGACTCGGCCATGCATTTGTGCAGGACATTCCTTGCCTGAGGATCCTCAATCTCAGCCTGTGTAAGCAGATCACAGACTCCAGCCTTGGGCGAATTGCACAGTACCTAAAGAACTTGGAGTTTCTGGAGCTTGGTGGGTGCAGTAACATCACCAACACTGGCTTGCTCCTTATCGCATGGGGCTTGCACAGGCTCAAAAGCCTGAATCTACGCAGCTGCAGGCATGTCTCCGACGTGGGCATTGGCCACCTGGCTGGCATGACGCGCAGCGCCGCTGAAGGTTGCCTCGGTTTGGAGCATCTCACTCTGCAGGACTGTCAGAAACTGACCGACTTGTCGCTCAAGCACATCTCCAAGGGCCTGAGCAAGCTCAAAGTCCTGAACCTGAGCTTCTGTGGCGGCATTTCAGACGCCGGGATGATTCACCTGTCGCACATGACTCAGCTGTGGAGTCTGAACCTGCGCTCGTGTGACAACATCAGCGACACCGGGATCATGCACCTCTCCATGGGCTCGCTCCGTCTGTTCGGGTTGGACGTGTCGTTCTGCGACAAAGTGGGAGACCAGAGCTTGGCCTACATCGCCCAGGGACTTTATCAGCTCAAGTCGCTGTCGCTGTGCTCGTGTCACATCAGCGACGATGGAATCAACAGGATGGTGCGGCAGATGCACAAGCTGAAGACGTTGAACATTGGTCAGTGCGTGCGCATCACAGACAAGGGCCTGGAGCTCATCGCTGACCACCTGACTCAGCTGACCGGCATCGACCTGTATGGCTGCACCAAAATCACCAAACGGGGACTGGAACGGATAACCCAGCTCCCCTGCCTTAAAGTGTTGAACTTAGGGCTTTGGGAGATGACTGAGGGTGAAAGGGTTAGGTGATACCTGACCAGGCATCACAACATACACTCTATACTACCTCATTCAACATTGTCACCATGTTTTTGTTTTTATTTGATAAGAAATGTGAAGGAACCTTTTAATTAGTTTAGTGTTATGCAGTAAGAACACTGAACACACTTTGGTTATATTGTTTAATAGTATATATTTCTTAAATGCCTTTTTATTAGTAAGTGGATAGTTGAATTATTTTAGGGTATCTTGCAGCGCTGTTCTTTAAAAAAATAATAATAATAATAATAATTCTCTCACTCTCAGTTAGATTATACTGAATGCCTTAAAGTATTACTTTTTATGTCTTGGGAACTCTAGTACTGCTCTTATAATTAAATATGGATCAGTGTTTAAAGTAAACAGTTTTTCCATGCTTCTGACAGAAAAGTGTAACATCCTCCTTAGAAAGATGAACATATGCAATTTAAAACTGTAAAAAAAAAAAAAAAAAAAAAATTATATATATATATATATATATATGGTCAATTTATTGGTAAGATAATGTTTGGAGTGTCTATTTTCCTATGCTAAAAAATTAAAATTGTTTTTTAAAATTGTTTGCTTATGGCTTCCAGTATGAATGACTTGTAACAATACTTTAAAAAACAAACAAAATACATATACTATGTAACACAATTTTTATTTATGCTAAAGGTTCTCATGTCAAATTTGATTGTATATTTATTTTTAAAAACCGTACAGGAAACGAAAGAAAGGAAAAACAAATGGTACAAAAATATCAGCTGTAGGTTACAGTTGTTAATGAGAGTCAGCCAGTCCGTGTTATAAAAATACCCTGCTGAGGAAAATGCATCAGGGTGTGTTTTATTGTGAAATCGTATTACCGTGTTGCCCAGCCCTGTGAAGAAGAGCTCCAGAAATCTTTAAAGCAAATCTTTATGATCTATTGCAAACAGCAAAACACATCATTGTCAAAGGGACTGATGTTTATAAATGACATCAGGATAAATACTGACTTGCGTCCATTCCCATACGGATGGTCTTTTACTGGAGATGCACCGATACTAAATTTCTCAGCTGATACAGATAACCAATTATTCAGCGTGATCTCAGCCGATACCGATAGTTCTGCCTTTTATGCCTTCTTTTAAATTAATAATAATTAATTCCACAATTTTGAATGTTTTATTCTCTCCATTTCAAATTGTTTCACAGTAACTGGTCTCATAAATAGAAAACACATTACTCAAATTAATATTAACACATGAGCTCAATTCTGAAGATTAAAGTAAGATTTCTTAACTTATTGAATGTTATTAATTCATATTAACATGGACAGAATTCTAAAAAACCTCCAGTTAGTCTCATGTTCACTCTCCACAAACAAAAGCATTTCTACTTCATCACTGAACATCAAACTGGTAATATATAATATCAGCTTTTTTATATATTAACATTAACTGGATATGAAATACACTGCTCTACAAATAAATTTTCTGTGCAATATATATATATACTTTTTTGTCAACTCATCTTCATTAAAATCTTTGAACGGTGTACTGGTGCTTTAATTCTGCACGAGCAGCGCAGCAAAAAAAAATTTAATTTAGGTTTGACACCGAAACTCCTGCTTCACTGCTGCAGCGTCCGTTGTAAAATTTTAGCAGTGTAGAGTTTACAGAGATTACAAACTGCAGTTTTATCGTCATACCACACAAGAGACATCATCTTTACACACAGCACGAAATTGATGTGTTTTCCCGCCCTCTTTTGATTGACGGGATATAATCGGCCCTGATCATCGGATGTTTTTAAACTATCGGCAGATGACCAATTGCGGGAAAAATAGCCTTTATCGGCTGATACGGGTTATCAGATGATACATCGGTGCATCTCTTATCTTTTACAGGTGTAATATGAACGTTATAAACATTAACAAGAACAGTTCAGAAGAATGAGCTTGTGAAACTTGGTGGTTATTAATCCATGTTACAGTGCAAGGTAGTAGCTTCCAAACCTGTATGCTGTTAGCACCGTGTACAAAATGTAAATGTAGGCAAGCTGAGCAGACTTAAGACTATACATGCACAGATCTGTCTGTATTTGAACAGTTGTGACACGATTGTCAACTCGCAACTCATCTATTCACTTTAATTGCACAACACCATGGTAGTGAGCAGGTAAATCAGGATTGTCCTTTCCCTCCACTTCACAATCTGTGAAAAGTCGTTTTGGCTTTGGTAGCACACACTTGCACTGTTTACCACTTTGCATTTGCATTGGATGATTTGAATGTAAAAATAAATAAATATATTATTTATTTAAAATGTAATTTTATCCAAACTTTTTTTTTTGTCTTTAGACCTACTTATCCATGCCCAGCTGAGCCCAGGATTTCCAAGCTCAAATAATTCAAGGATTTACACACTGACCGACGCATCAAAGCTAAATATGTTCAGAATCTCCAGGAGTTCTCAGCGTGTAACATCAATGGGCCTCATTTATCATACTTTTAGTAAAGTGTGTGTAAAATATTCTTGTGTACGCCAAACCGAACAAAAAAATCCCCAGCATATTTACAAACGTTTCAGTAATGCTGTTTTCCTTCGTACTCGCATGCATATGTTTATAAATGCCAATCAACTTTAAAGTGTAACGCGTTTCATGGCACGGCCAAGTTACATTTAGTAACGTCCACAAAACTCCATTAAAGGAAAAATGCACTGAGGGAAACGCTGTAATTGCAGCATGCACTAAATCTTCCAGTAATGCAGCTCAGCCATAGCAGCACATGGGCTACCACAGACACACTCTAACTAATGTTATAGCGTACTATTAGTTTTAAAGGCCTGATCTTATTTGTCTAAATGCATGGATATATTTTGGATTGCTTTCTTTCAAGTCATAATATGAAACAATTGAGTTTCATAGAATTTTTCAATAAATTTGTGTGTGGAATTAAAATAAATAAGTGGTGTTAAACTTGTTAACATAATCCATATATAAAATTGTAGTAACTCATCTAATTATACAGTTTGAAGACGTACACGTAACATAGGAGCTCTTACATAGGAAGATATAAATGTTTTGTTTTTGTTAACTAACTGAACTTACACAATTAACATTTCTTGCTTAAATGCTTCTTCGGACAATTTTTTATGCCTCAGCCAGTGAGTGTGGGAGGCATCATATGTTAGCATGATATCTCAAGAACAGGTGGTTGAATGTTTGAGGGATTTACATTTAATTATCACTATCACCAGCAGGTGAACTGACCAGATATTTTGGAATTGTTCCAAACATGGTCAAAATAACAGCAAGGTCAAATGTCTGAAATACTTTATCTCCAATAACTTCCTTCATGTTTGAAGTATATTTTAAGGGTATAATGGTCATACAGGTTTTTAACACATAAAGATATTAGTTTTTTCACAGAAACTAGAAACCTAACCATAAACACTGTATGCATTAATTCATAGAGCAAAGCATGGCATTTTTTATTTATCATCAGAGTTTTATCTTAGAATAGTGCTATACTACATTACATGCATTAGGTCAAGGCTTGAGAGTCTTTATTTATGAATAAGTGTATGGACTGTAGCAGCACGGTGGGTGCAGTGGGTAGCATTGCAGCCTCTCAGCTCCAGTTCCCTGGTTCCATCCTAAACTCGGGCTACTGTCTGTGCATGCTCTCCTCATGGCTCTGTGGGTTTCCCCCCATATGTGTGTGAGCTGGTGCCCTGCTGGCATCCCTTCCTCATGCCCAGTGGTCCCGTGATGGACTCCAGATCCACCACGACCCTGACCAGGATAATGCGGTTACTGAAGATGAATGAAGGAATAATTGACTGACCAATCTCATCAACTTGTTCTGGTTCGAATTATGATCTTAAATGATTATTGGTTTCTCTTGTTTTTCGTAACAAAGCTCTAGCTTTATTTAAAGTCATACTGACACAACCTTTACAAAGCTGTAATTGTTTCCGCTGGGTACCTCCAGCTTTTCAGCCCTGTTCACTTCCAAGCCACATTCTGAACGTGACTTGAATGTGACATGCCCCTCATGGTGTAAGGGCATATTAATGCCATCACTGTTTTCTGTTTTTCTGATCCAGCAAGAGTGCTCAGAGATTTTTGGATATGGAACCAAAATCTTACATTAAACTCAATAACTTCATGTAAAAAACATGCATGTTTTATCTGACTGTGCGAATGTTTTTGTACTTGCACAACAGCAGCTTCTTGAAGGTGTTCTTGAAGGTGGCATTGCACAGGGCATAGCAGGCGGGGTTAACCGTGCTGTTGATGTAACAAAGCCAGTAGCCCAGCACCCACATGGAGTTAGGGATGCAGCGAGAGCAGAAAGTGTTGATCAGCACCATGACATTGTAAGGGGTCCATGTGATCACAAAGGCCAGAAGAATAGCCATGATAGTCCTTGTAACCTTCCTCTCTCTGTAGCTCCCATTCTTCCTCTTTTTCTTGTTCGGAGGCATGAAGATCAGAGCCACCAGACTCTGTCTCTCCTTGTGATGGCTGTTGTTCTGATTTGGACTGTTACCTATGGTCTCTTGCGATGGAATTCTCAAAAAAGTAAGTTTGGCACAACTTGTTTTTACTTGAGGCAGAGTCTTTGTTTGAGCACTCTTAACGTCACCATTAGAAACCGCGTCCTCTTTCGGACTGGATGAAGCCAAGACACTGCCTGATGTGGAGTCATTTTCACTCTCCTTGTCCTCACCTGGGTCAAGAGGAATGCTTTTTATAACACACTATATATTTTTTTGATTATTGCAGAATCTGATTTACATAATTATCCCAGCATCACAGCCTTATGATGCATTTGGTAATAACAAATATCAATATTTTTTATAGGACATTTCAATTCCATTTCAGTTAACAAAGTACAAGAAACTGTTTGCAGTTTTGGCAGAAACAAGGAACACTGATGTGAAACCCCACCAAAGGATCAGGGGGAACAGCATTAGGAGTTTTTCAAAATCGCAACAGATATACACGTCTTGCATGAAATACAGTCAGGTCAATAAGTATTTGGACAGTGATACATTTTTCGTAAGTTTTGCCTCGGTACACCAACACAATGTATTTGAAATTAAGCAATCAAAAACACCTCTTTGGACCGCATAGTGACGGTTTCCATGCACATTCACCTTATGAAAATTCAATGCTTGGAATCAACTCCAGACCTTTTTATCTCCTTAATTTGTCATGACAACTTTTGAGTCTGTGACAGTTGGGGACTCTGAAAAAAATTAGTAATTCCTAAACGGTTAATGCAATATTCTTGTTAAACCCCTTGAATTAAAGAATAAAGGCTACACTTCAATCACACCTCGATTGCTTTATTGTGAATCCACTGTGGTGGTGTACAAAGGCAAAATGACAAAAACTGTGTCGCTGTCCAAATACTTATGGACCTGACTGTAATTTCAACAGTAAACACCAAAGAATATACTGTATTTTCTCACCATGTTAAAAAAAGACCGTTGTATACCCCTTGATTTGTGACTTAGCTAACTATAATCAATCTATAAATTTAAGTGGTAAGCTCTCACACATGCTTTCTGACAGCTAGTATGTGTAAAGAAGTTCTGTAGGCTGAAGACATTTTAATCCAGTCTATGTCAATAAAAGTATTTTAAAGTCACCGATAAGTTATTTCCATGTCTTACCTATAATAGTGCTGGAACAAATGTGCTGTACTTGCAAACCGTCTGCTTCCTTGCTTTTCTTCCTTTCTCTGTTCTCTTCAGTGGCCAAGACAGTGGCCTGAGTCCTGCCCTCCTGACTAACCCCAGACGTCTTGTGACAGTCTCTCCTTTTGACTCGGCTGCGACTAGCCCTGGAGATCTGCCAGTACAGCACACTCATGATGACCACAGGCAGGTAGAATGCAGCGATGGCCGTGCCAAAAGTGACCGCAGCATTGGAAAAGAACTGAATGTAACATTCGGCTTTGGGCACAGTGCGCTCACCCATGAAGAACTGCCAGAAGAGGATGGCTGGAGCCCACAAGACAAAGGACAAGATCCAGGCGGCTGCGATCATCATACCCGCCATCCTGGTCGTTCTCTTGACTGGGTAGCTAAGCGGCTTGGTGACACAGAAGTAGCGGTCAAAGCTGATGATGAGGAGATTCATGACGGAGGCGTTGCTCGCCACATAGTCGAGAGCCAACCACAGGTCACAGATGACAGGCCCTAAAGGCCAGAAGCCAATCACAATGTAGATTGTATAGAGGTTCATGGAAAACACGCCGATGATGAGGTCTGCACATGCTAAGCTGAAGAGGAAGTAGTTATTAACTGTCTGGAGGCTCTTATTGACCTTGATGGAGACAATGACCAGAACATTGCCGATAACTGTAAGCAGACTCAAAGAGCTCAATCCCAGGATAATGAGCACCATCTCTGCCAGCTTGAAAGGACACTGCACATGCGGATTCGTCTTATTGCCATAGCCGAAACATACAGCAAGGCTTAAGTTAGAGTCCATCTTTCCTGGGTCTGATTGTACACTTACACCACTGTGGATCTTCATCATGACCTAAACGCAAACATAAAGACTGACCGTTAGACATATAAAAATGCAGGGGGTACATTTTGTTTCAGGTAGCAATAAATTAAGAAATTAATAACTGCAAAAATGTCCTACATTAATGCTTGGTACTCCCCATATTGCTAAGCGAGAGAAAAGTGAGAGAGGGAGTGTGTGTGTATATGGGGGAGTCTGTTTGCCAAACAAATGATCTTTTCAAACAGTGACTGCCTGATGTTATATTTATTTCCTTTGTGCAGCTTGGCGCCAGATTGCTATCAAGTCAAGAGAGACCAGGTGTGTGAATGTGTGTTTAAATGGGGTGCCAGGAAACATGGAAAAGTGACAGAGGTGTACAGTTAAGCTCTTTAAAGTCATATATCGCAACCATTTATAAACAGGCCATTTTCACACAAACAATATTTTAGCTTCAGATGTGACAGGATAAGAGTATACATTCAGATATGATTTGAATACTTGCCACATTGACTTATATTTGTTCAGTAAATATTCTTTATCCGTTTGAGTCGAAAAAAGTGACACAGTTGTATTCAGCAATCTGAATAATTTAATTAAAAGTGGTGTTTTCTAAAGACTTTATGTTCACAGTTTTTATGCTCTTAGCCTGATTTCCTCGGAAACCATTTCAAAGGAGTCTGTTCATCATCAGATTTCAAGTCCACACTTGACACTTGACAGCATAAAGAACGGTATAATACTCTGGTGTATGTGTGTGAGAAATGACTTTATTAGCTCTGAGACTTCAGAAGTACCCCATACATTTCTAGCCCATTAACTGCTCCTGAGCTTGTAGTTCCAACTTGCATTAATGAACTCCCAGGTCCGGATGTCAGCAGAGACAAACCAGTCACACGTCTTTGCCCAGATGCCAAGGTTCCCGCTTGTCTGTGTATGGCATCTAAATCTCCAAAAAGTAAATAGTGAAATACCAGACATGTTGAGGTAGAGACAGCGCTCATAATATTATTGCAGGCTACTGCGAAATGCCATCTCTATGTGAATTAGGTTTGACACCTTGCTGGACCACTTAGTATCTGGCTGCCATTTTGAAGTGAGACTGATAACGCTGCTTCATGTTTCAACATTACTAAAACAAAATCTCCTCACCTTCAGCAACACTCTGACTTTGTTTATTCCCAGTAAAAGGTTCAGTGTTAATGAAAGAAAACAACACTGTTGGGATGTTATGATGATAAAGCGCTAAAACAACTTGTAGGCTTATCTTGTAGGCGTATTGTGAATGTGAAACCTGGGTTAAAGTGTTCTTTTTTTTATTATTATTTAATTGCACAAGCCCTTTTTAACAGTTGTCATCTCTGCAGCATGTTCTGGGTTGGTGATCAGTAATGTGAGAAATATCTCAGCAGTGTGGCAAAGAATTGCAAAATAAGAAATGGATATAAAATTTGTTCTCTGTGTTAAACGTGTTATGAAAGTGTGTGTGTGTGTGTGTGTGTGTGTGTGTGTGTGTGTGCACTCCTTTAGACATTTTTAGCTTGACTGTTTGCTGCTTTAGAAATAGTCGGCTATTGACACTAACAGTAATTCTCAAATTGCAAAAACATAAATCTACAAAAAAAAAAAAGCTCTATGAACAGTTTGTAGTTAAGAATAGAAATACAATGAAATAAAATATATTAATTGTAAAAGAAGTGAAACATTTAAAATAATACTAAAACTATATTAACTATATTTATGTTTAATAAATAATTATGTTAAATAACTTGTAAGTTTACATTATACGTTTAAACCTGATCTCACAGACCTCTCAGACAAAAAAAGGTACTTAGTGTACTTAGGTGTACCTTTTATTGTGGTTGTACCCTGGAGTGTAGGTACACATTTTGTACAGTTATGGCATTTTTCCACTGGACGGTACAGCTCGACCCGGCTCTGCTCACTTTTAGTGTGTATGTTTTACCTGGAAAGGTGCATGTAATGTACCTTTAAAGTGTTAATCTAAAATCTGAATAAAGGTAAAAGAGTGGTTCTCATGGTCTATTTGTGTACCTTAAACATTTTACAGATAAACTGCAGTCACATTACTGTGTAAAGGTACAAATTGTGTACCTTTGAGGATACCACCCAAGTGAATAGGAAAAGTCCAGTTAAATTTGAGTACTTTTTGTTTTTTTCTGAGGGTGTATTTCCAGCCTCAGCTACATGATCAAGTTATTAATGACACTGTGTACTTTTCTGCAGTATATTTTCGTTTATTTAAACAGACTAACAGTCAGATATCGAGCCAAAACACCTAATTACAGAGTTATCAAATAATATTTCCCCCCTTCATGCCCCATGTATTTACCTTCTCTCGCACAAATTCAGCCGTCCATTTCAGAGCAAACGTAGTCGGTAATGTTAAATATACTAACACCCATCTTTTCACCTCAGTCCGGGGTTTAGCGGGGTTTTCTGGTGTGTAGGTTGTGGTGCGTGTCCTGTCTCTTTCTTAATGGCGGTGAATGAAGTGAAGCTCTCGGAGAGTTTGCGGGTGTGGACATAACGTCTGGGGGCGTAGAAACAGACCTCCACTCCAAGGCAACACAGCCATGACTTCCTTTACCTTTCTTTCCACTCTCGCGTTCTCAGCACCACGGATAGCGTAGTGAACTTAGCCTGAACTTTAGCTTGAATTTCGTAAACAGGACGTCCTTTCCGGTTCAAGTTACCTTTTTAAAAAAAAACAAATAAGCTCTATATGTACTGTATAAGGCAGTTATATTCCTCAGACGAACTTTTTACTCTCTCTCTCTCTCTCTCTCTCTCTCTCTCTCTCTCTCTCTCTCTCTCTCTCTCTCTCTCTCTCTGTTTGTGTCTCTTTGTGTGTCTCTCTCTCATTTGGACCTGTAGGTGAACCTAATTTTGCTTAACATACATTACATTTATCTCCCAGTAAGTGTCCTTGCTGCCTGGGAATTTTAACATGTCTTTTCATCTGCTTGACCGACCTGTTCAGGTCTTTTGGGTGTATTTGGCATTAGTCTCTATTGCTGAACTTCATTGTGACAAGTAACACATCTCTGATGCCTTAGGAATGGCGGCCTTTCTGCAGAATGATTTCTGCGGAACTGTTTAGTATGACCGGCCTGCTGTGCATCTTTGAATGATAAAAGCAAGGTTGTTTTATTGGCCACAGAAATGTCCTTGGACAACACACACCTATAAACACTGGTTTGTGAAGATCTTGAACAGACCAGTATTACTATGAAAAGTAGGCTAGCTAGCAAAAGTTAATTACTGATTGAGAAGAGATGTGTGTTTATTTCATGCAAAGATGGGTGTGAATCTTGGCCCAGGGTTTATAACTTATTGTATCTGGTCCTTAAGTAGAGCTTCAACAAGCACCACAGTGTCTATAATATCGTAACTAAATGTGAGTTAACCAACATTAGAGTGGTTCCAGTGTTTATTCCTCCCTCATTAATCAAGTAAACCATACAGCGACAGAAGGCTGGGCAGGGATTTGTCCCACGCCCAAATTTGCTCGATGGAAAAATAGGTTGAAGCCATGCTGAGGAATGCCAGCTGCACAGTGGAAAGTTTGTCAAAGTGAGCTGTCCAAACACCTCATTACAAGGCCTGAGACACAAGACAGGGTCCTGCTCTCCATCAGTAAACTCTTCAGCATGGCCTTGGAGTTGTTGCAAGCTGTAGACAGTCATGGAGCAGTCTGGATGCCAAGCTACTTCCACGAATGCTGCAATTGAGTTACGCACTTGGTAAGAATGAAGGATTAAGGAGCAGATCAATGCATGACATTAAATAATGAGGATGGACAGTTGTTAAGACAAAGCCATGTATGGACAGTGGACAGATAGAGGACAAATTGTATATTTTATTTTATTGGCCAAATAAATCACTTGCAAAGGACATGACATGGTGTGATCTCTATCTATTAGGCCCGTGCACAAATATTTATAGTGTTGGGGCATAAAGAAAAAAAAAAAAGGAGGGACTCTCCATTCCCCAGCCACAAACACTACCAATACACCTACTTCCCTGGGGCATAAAGAAAAAAAAAAAGGAGGGACTCTCCATTCCCCAGCCACAAACACTACCAATACACCTACTTCCCTGCTGAAAAAAAAACAAAAAAACAATTGAAACCCTCATAGAATTTATAATGGATTTAATGGTTATAATGGGAATTTGAAAGTTTTGAATGGAAACTGTAATGATCTCTGTGGGTCTCTACTGGTAAGTCATTGCCTTCTATTGGTGGCATGTTATGTCTGATGCATAACATCAAGGACCAACAATGGTAATGGTAATGATTTTAATGGTTAGCTGATAAACCATTAGAATTTCTGTGGTGGTTTCTATTGTTTTTTTCAGCAGGGTGTCCAGCCCACATGATTATTATTTTTTTGTGATGGCAAATGTATTTCCATTTAACAGTTTTGTTGCGCATTACAGGACAAAGTACTTCAAATGTTATATTACCCACATGAATTGTTTAATTCACATTTTGAGTGCAAACTACAGTGTTTCTTGGCCTGCCGCCACTCTCGAAATTTCCAGACAGGCTTTATTAGGGTCGTCTGAGAGTAATGATCTGTGTGGAGAGTGGTTTGCTGTAATTCTACACTGAAACCTCTGGAGGGATTTTAGATCAATACCACTACAACCCAAACATCTAGTTGTACATAATTTAGTGAAATAATCATAACTATAAATCCTAGAAACACACACAGTGCATCCACTAAACTGACCTAAACATTATGCTTGTACACTGTACACATTATTTGATGTCTTGAAATCCCAAGCTAATCAACTGTGTGCAATTATACAGACCTGTATATGTGCTCACTAAAGAAAAAGCTGTACTCACCCAAGTACTATATAAGAGGTTGGGAGAGGAGTTGAGGGATCTCCAATAAAGAATTTTAGCTGGAGGTTATGGAGAGATTTTTGTTTATGAAACAAAGGAATTTATTTACTGACCTGCAGCAATTATTCAAAATAGTTTTGTTCATCATTTGTTGTGTAAAGCCCATTTTGCACGGCATGCCACAATTACTTCAGGACAGTTTTCATGGCTTGCTTGCTTCAAAGGCTCATCAACAACATTTAACATTTTCCTTCACAGGATCAATAAAGTCTATTTATCTATCTATCTATCTATCTATCTATCTATCTATCTATCTATCTATCTATCTATCTATCTATCTATTTCCATTTCCTTTTTTACTAACACTGGTTTGGTAAATTTAGAAATCATCTCTGGTAAACGTTAGATCATTATAAGTAGGCCTTACCACTGCATATGATAACAAAGTCTGTTAATCAAATACTGACGGGATTATTGCTACAACAAAGTTTGGTAGCTAGAGCTTTCACAAAGTTTGAATTTAAACTGCCACCAGAAAGGACAAGGCTACTGTAAGGCTATAGGCAAAATATAGCCCATGTGCTATTAGGATTTTGAACATACACTATAAAATATAGCATCACACCAAGGATCATTTTTGCAGTGTGCAGAATACAGAAGAATAAAACATACACTATTTGTGCTATTATTATGTAGTCTGTGCCCATAATCTAAACAACACGTTTGCATTCAATTGAAACCAGCTTGACTTCTTTGCTGTGCCATGAGTCAAATTCTTGCTACCCACAATCCCACAATCCCTTGAATAGTAGAATAGTAAGTGAACATAGTGTTCCACCCTTTTTTTTTTTTTATAGTGAATATCCTATTGTGTGTCAGTTGTTGACGTCATGGGTCAGTTCCTTCGGCAGTTAGTGTTAACAGTTAAACAGCTAACAGTTAGTGTCAACAGAGTTAAATGAATGTGTCTCAATTCTAAGTGCCAAAAGGATTCAATCAGACGTGGAATAAAAACTGTCAAGTTTTATGAGTTGATGAGATTGTATTACTGTGCATTGAGGAGACCTTTTCATATAGAACCAGCCATGTTTGTTGATGTGGTTTTCTGTTGTTTGTTCAGTAAAGGTTGTATGGATAATGCACATATAGGCTATGGGAAAGATCTGCGCTGAGTAGATGAAATACAGCTATTGCCATAAACAAAATACACATGGCAAAGATATATGAATATATGGACCAAGACACCCCCCCAACTCTCTCTCTCTCTCATCTATCTATCTATCACACACATAAGGTTATGAGAGAATGTACAGCATGAGCAAAGATGGGTAGTTTGTCCGACAGGTAGACGCAGTGTAAGTATCACCAAGTTCTTGTAGAACATAATGATTGGGATGGAACAGTGGACCTTGAAGACTGACTCCTGTAAATGGGGTGCAACTGAGTGCAAAACCTGACATTCACTGAGTATTCTGGGTTAAAAAAAAAGGGACCTATATTATACCTATATCAGTGCATCTATTGAACAGAATTGCATGTTCATTTGATGTTTTCTAATTGATGCCATATTCCAGTTTAGCAGCATTTATCATTATTAGCAAATGAAAAGTCTTGATTTTGGATGACTGTGGAATTCTCCCGTGGAAAGTTTGTATGATCGTAATGCGAATTCAGACTGCATTTCCTCATATTTCCACTGTGTGGTGCTGTTGTACGAGTTTAAAACGACTAATCTGCGAATCTAATAATGACTAACAGTCATTGATGAACAGGTAACAGCAAAGCAAAAGCGAACCTAGTCAGATATTTCAAAGGTCAGATTGGACGAGTGTGATTTTCATCTGTAACATCAGATTTTTAAATGTATTTATTTATTTATTTATTTTTACAAATTATAGTAAACTAGACACTATTTCCACCATCCATGCGCAAAGATATAATACACTATATTTGTAAAACATCTGGTGCCCCCACACAATAATAGTAATAATAATAATCCATCCATTTTCTGTACTGCTTATCCTACTGGGCCACGGGGAACCTGGAGCCTATCTCAGGGCACAAGGCGAGGGACACCCTGGACCATCGCAGGGCACTATCACACACAAATTCACTCACTACGGACACTTTTTGGACATTCCAGTCAGCCTACAGTGCATGTCTTTGGACTGGGGGAGGAAACCAGAGTACCCAGAGGAAACCCCTGAAGCATGGGGAGAACATGCATACTCCACACACACAGGACCGTGGCAGGTATCAAACCCTCAAGAAGAAGAAGATTGCCATTTCCTGATTGAAATACACAGTGCTTGTAAAGAGATGAAAATAGATAAATAAATAAATAAATAAATAAATAAATAAAGAGCAAAGTTTGGAAGTATGGTGCTAGGGCTGTGCTAAGGTATTCCAGGTGTTTGCTAGGGTATCGCTAGACAGCTGCTTTGATATACCAGGTAGCTCTTAGGGTGTTGCAAGGGTCATGCTGTGGTATTCCAGATGGTTGCTAGAGTGTTGACAAGTTGTTGCTAGGTGTTCTTGGTTGTTGCTACGATGTTGCTATGGTATTCAATAGCAAGGTTAGGGGCCTTTTTTTTGTTTGGGGGAATTTAGTAATCAGGCAGTATTTACTTTTGGAATTTGGCAGTGACGGGGTATTTATATTTGTGTTTAGGGAATTTAGCACTCAAAGGGATATGTATAGTTTTGGGGAACTTAGCAGTCAGGCTGGTTTTTATATATTTTACATTTTTTCTTCTTTCCACTGTCCAAAACATGCATGCAGGCAGACTGGCTACACTAATTTGCCCCTAGGTGTGAATGTGTGTGTACATGGTGCCCTGCCGAAGTGAACATAAAAGATCTCAATAGTCACAATAATGATGTGGATTGTAGACATATAGCATACATTATCTACTCTGTTCAAAATAAATAAATAAATGTTATAAATAAATAAAATGTATTTTCCTCTTCTTAAATGTACACATAAATGTACAACAGTGGTCTTTTAGGCATGTTTCAACAGTACATTACATTCATTTGTTGCTATAGGTACAAAAATATGTCCTCTTGAGGGCATCTTCCCACTGACAGTGTTTGTAGTCTGAAGGGGTTAGGACCGTCTTTCGTAGAGTATATATTTATTACATGTTTGCTGCTAAGCATGCAATGATCCTTTGTTGTCTTTTTGATACAATACTGATATCAGAGCTGAGTGTATCAGCTGACAGTCAATATAACTGCAACACTGATATCTGCAAGCTTATGTTGCCAAGTTATATGAAATCATATGCAAAATCTGGGTTCGGCGAGTCAACTTCACTCATTTACAACATGTCAGTGGCTTGGACTGAAAAACATGTCAAATACAGCGGGATTACATTTTTAGGTCAGTATTAGTCTAATACCAATATTCAATATCCTATTAGTGCATACTTATAAAAAAAACTATTATTTATTGTATAGGTATCTAACCCTAATCTTATCTCTTTCAGGGCTAATCTCATCAGGGCTAGTTATGACCAAAAACAAAACAATAATTCATTGTAAAGTTCAATGAACTACTAAAGAAAGACAACAATATGACAAGGCTCCACTAACTCCCCGAGCTAATCACTGTTCACAGTATTAATGAGGCTCATGTGAGCGGTTAGTCAATCAGAGGGTGAAAGACAAAAAC